>NW_025963846.1:33359711-33519193 GCF_023055435.1 Haliotis rufescens
CCCTGTAGAACTGTGTGGAGCAGGTGTGACATGTTGTTTTCTGTGTAGAACTGTGGAGCAGGTATGACATGTTGTTTTCTGTGTAGACTGTGTGGAGCAGGTGTGACATGTTGTTTTCTGTGTGGAGCAGGTGTGACATGTTGTTTTCTGTGTAGACTGTGTGGAGCAGGTTTGACATGTTGTTTTCTGTGTGGAGCAGGTATGACATGCTATTTTCTGTGTGGAGCAGGTTTGACATGTTGTTTTCTGTGTAGAACTGTGTGGAGCAGGTGTGACATGTTGTTTTCTCTGTAGAACTATGTGGAGCAGGTGTGACATGTTTTCTGTGTGGAGCAGGTGTGACATGTTGTTTTCTGTGTAGACTGTGTGGAGCAGGTGTGACATGTTGTTTTCTGTGTGGAGCAGGTATGACATGTTATTTTCTGTGTGGAGCAGGTGTGACATGTTGTTTTCTGTGTGGAGCAGGTTTGACATGTTGTTTTCCCTGTAGAACTGTGTGGAGCAGGTGTGACATGTTGTTTTCTGTGTAGAGCTGTGGAGTCGGTATGACATGTTGTTTTCTGTGTAGAACTGTGTGGAGCAGGTGTTTGATGACCACCGTGTCAACGTCTCCAAGAACAGTGCATTTGCCGAGGAGTTTGCCGTCAACATCCGGGATTATGTCATGGAGCTTGAGAGCAGGATGGGTAGGACAATCTGCATGTCAGTCAACTGAGACCTGATGTTCACAGTAAAATAAGGACACTGATGTACACCATTTACAAATGTAAACTTCAATACATGCAGCCCTATGACATGTGTGTAAAAAATCATATTGTATTCCTGTTGAAATATTTCAGTTATGCATCATTTTGAAGTATTTATAAATGAAATGTCTGAATTATGGGATATTTAGGCCACCTGTCCATTGAAAGGCAAAAATGCCTCATATAGAGGCAAGGGCGTTGACGGGCTATAACATTCCAGTTTCCTTCCTTGCATGACCCTAACCCTAACCCCTCATATAGAGGCAAGGGCGTTGACGGGCTATAACATTCCAGTTTCCTTCCTTGCATGACCCTAACCCTAACCCTCATATAGAGGCAAGGGCGTTGACGGGCTATAACATTCCAGTTTCCTTCCTTGCATGACCCTAACCCTAACCCTCATATAGAGGCAAGGGCGTTGACGGGCTATAACATTCCAGTTTCCTTCCTTGCATGACCCTAACCCTAACCCTCATATAGAGGCAAGGGCGTTGACGGGCTATAACCATGATAACATTCCAGTTTCCTTCCTTGCAGAACTTGGCTGGAATTCCAATTTACTTTTTAACTGGACTAACGAGTCCATGCATAGTCCAATCAAAATCGCATAGCGAAGGAGACATCCAGTTTGTAAACAATATGGGTTCAACATGCAGATTTCAGTTGACTGCAGGATTTGCAAAGCATGAGTACTGCTAACTGGGCGTCGACAGATATTTTGCAAATCTTTTCATGTTTTAAATCAAGGTTCTCAAGTGATTTGATGCACTTCGCACATTTGCTTTCCTGCAAAGTGGTTGTAGCACTGCAGAAGCATGGCCTCAAATTTGCACTCGCCAGATGATCTGTACAGCAAAACAGCTGCATAAAAACCCTTACCTCGTGGCTAGATGACAAATACATGTGGTTACAAGTTGACAGTTCAAAATGTACAATATGTTCATATATTCATTATTATGAACACTGAGCACATAAATTCATGAAACATTGCATGTGATGCATTAGGCCAGTATTGGCCCACAGAGACGTGATCGGGTTTTACCTTTGGCGTCAGGATTAAATTAAATTATTATTTTGTTATTGGTTGTAAGTTTTTCAAATCAAAGTATGTGGTCATCATCACTGAAACCAGTGGAGCCCTGTGAGGAGCCCTGTGTGGAGCCCTGCGAGGAGCCCTGTGAGGAGCCCTGTGAGGAGCACTCTAATATAGATGTGGATGTAAACAATTAAATGATGCTACATGTCTAATGGAGGATATTCTGTGTTGTTTAGGTGAGGTGAACGAGATAGATCAGCGGTACAGATTTGTGGGGGCCTGTGGTCTCTATGTGCTCCATTTCCAGATATTCCGAGTCTTGGACAAGAAGCTGTTTAAAGCCCTCTGGGATATCTACAAGAAGGTAGCATATTGAGTGTGATACAGGGCCAACCTAGGATATTGTGGGGAGGTACCTTACCCTGACTTATACTAATTTGCTTATCTCTTCTATTCTCAAAATGTAATACACAGTGGAAACTTCTTCCCAGTAAACAGAAAACATCTTTTCACCTGCAGTCACACAGGAACCACAGAACCAACCAATCTGAACCATCACTCTCATATTTTCACACCAGCTAGCTTGTTGAAAATCTTTTTCTTTTGCTCATAATCTAAAACATCCTTACCAAAGTTGCCCTCCCCAATTAGGTTTTTGGTTCAGATTACCCTTTCTAAACATCCCTTCATCTTATTCAGTGATTATTTTTATATTTTGGCAAGAAATCTTTCTTATTTTGGCTCTTTGAAATTCTGCCTCTTTTTTTTTCATGATGAAAATGTGGATTCCATGTCGGCTACACATCTTCGAATGTGATCCCCATCCAATTTGCTCTACCCGCATTACACATTGTACTGCAGAACAGAAATGCGAATCTGCTCCCTGCTGGATGATGAAGAATTTGCTGAATATATTTATGCTATCGAGAGAAAAGCTACACCATCCCCTCCTTCAGATGAAAACATAGGGTTTAAAAATTGAGGGTGACATTGTCGTCTTAACTCAGACTTCTTCCCTTGGCAGTAGGAGTGTTAACTCGCTACTGAAGGGTGCCTCAAGTATGAAGTCAAAAAAGAGGTCTCTATCTTCATCTTCTTACCCTGACAAAGATAAAGAAGTCTTCTTTGTCTTCTTCAAAGCCGTCTCCCTCAGTGGAACGCCCTCACCTCCACGAAGACAAAGTCATAGTCCTCCACCCGGGTGTCCACAAAACTGTCCTCCTCTGGGAAGAAAGATACCTGCATGAAACCCTCCACCCCTGCACAGTGTCAGACGTTCGTCAGTCCTCTGACCTCTACGCAGACTGGGCCTTTCAAGCAGACAAAGACCTCCGCGCAGCCTCCGACATACTCGACTCAGAAGTAGCAACGTTCTGTGGTCTGCAGAAGAAAAGCTCTTCCACATCAATCACCGAGACTTTCGAGTCAGTAATCCGGGCAATATCTCACTTATGAAAAGAACAAACAACCCAACTATGGCCTCCAAGGCCCAACTCAGTTGGCAACCCTTCTGAGGTTAATATTTAAGCAGTACAAGTTAACAGACTGAATCTAATATTCAAAGCAAGGCAAATCCAAAGAGCATCCAATGTCTTAGAAGTTGCCCTTTCTAGACCATCAGTATCGTTGCCAACAGAATGGATGCTAATTCCAGAAGCATTGCAACTGGCAGGAGGTTGCCAATTGGTGGACCTATTTGCAAACGGGTTCAACAGACAGGTTCGTCTCCCAGTAGCAGACCCTCAGGCTTGGTCCAACAATGTGCTGGCAAAATTGTAGGAGGGCTTCATGCGTATGCAGCTCACCACCAGCTCATACCACTGGTTTTAGAGAAGATCATTCATACCAAGAACCATCCACTGCTGTTGGTTGGGCCTTATTGGCCAGGGAGAACCTTATCACAACAGCAGCAAAACCAACTTTAAAGCTCATGAACTGGCCAAATCTACTTCATCATCCACCCTCAAAACATCTATGGTGCATATAACAAACAGCCTCGCAAGAAAAGCTCAGTGGAGTTCCCGAACTGATAGCCCTACAGATATCCTACAAAGTTGAGGATCAACAGAAAAAGCATGGGATTTAGACATAGTGCTGCACCATCTTACCAGCGATATTTACGGACCACCAGAAGAAGCTGGGTTCAAACATCTGATACATGAGACCTTGTTTCTCCTGGCACTAGCGACAGCAGCCAGAGTGTCAGAAATACATGCACACAAGAGACCTTGTTTCTCCTGGCACTAGCTACAGCAGCCAGAGTGTCAGAAATACATGCACACAAGAGACCTTGTTTCTCCTGGCACTAGCTACAGCAACCAGAGTGTCAGAAATACCTGCACACAAGAGACCTTGTTTCTCCTGGCACTAGCTACAGCAGCCAGAGTGTCAGAAATACATTCACACAAGAGACCTTGTTTCTCCTGGCACTAGCTACAGCAGCCAGAGTGTCAGAAATACCTGCACACAAGAGACCTTGTTTCTCCTGGCACTGGCTACAGCAGCCAGAGTGTCAGAAATACCTGCACACAAGAGACCTTGTTTCTCCTGGCACTAGCTACAGCAGCCAGAGTGTCAGAAATACATGCACACAAGAGACCTTGTTTCTCCTGGCACTAGCTACTGCAGCCAGAGTGTCAGAAATACATTCACTCAAGAGACCTTGTTTCTCCTGGCACTAGCTACAGCAGCCAGATTGTCAGAAATACATGCACACAAGAGACCTTGTTTCTCCTGGCACTAGCTACAGCAGCCAGATTGTCAGAAATACCTGCACACAAGAGACCTTGTTTCTCCTGGCACTGGCTACAGCACCCAGAGTGTCAGAAATACCTGCACACAAGAGACCTTGTTTCTCCTGGCACTAGCTACAGCAGCCAGAGTGTCAGAAATACATGCACACAAGAGACCTTGTTTCTCCTGGCACTAGCTACAGCAGCCAGAGTGTCAGAAATACATGCACACAAGAGACCTTGTTTCTCCTGGCACTAGCGACAGCAGCCAGAGTGTCAGAAATACATGCACACAAGAGACCTTGTTTCTCCTGGCGCTAGCTACAGCAGCCAGAGTGTCAGAAATACATGCACACAAGAGACCTTGTTTCTCCTGGCACTAGCTACAGCAGCCAGAGTGTCAGAAATACCTGCACACAAGAGACCTTGTTTCTCCTGGCACTAGCTACAGCAGCCAGAGTGTCAGAAATACATGCACACAAGAGACCTTGTTTCTCCTGGCACTAGCTACAGCAGCCAGAGTGTCAGAAATACATGCACACAAGAGACCTTGTTTCTCCTGGCACTGGCTACAGCAGCTAGAGGGTCAGAAATACATGCACACAAGAGACCTTGTTTCTCCTGGCACTAGCTACAGCAGCCAGAGTGTCAGAAATACATGCACACAAGAGACCTTGTTTCTCCTGGCACTAGCTACAGCAGCCAGAGTGTCAGAAATACATGCACACAAGAGACCTTGTTTCTCCTGGCACTAGCTACAGCAGCCAG
Organism: Haliotis rufescens; assembly: GCF_023055435.1. Taxonomy (NCBI): domain Eukaryota; kingdom Metazoa; phylum Mollusca; class Gastropoda; order Lepetellida; family Haliotidae; genus Haliotis; species Haliotis rufescens. The sequence goes on from NW_025963846.1 coordinate 33,364,994, forward strand.
AGTGTCAGAAATACATGCACACAAGAGACCTTGTTTCTCCTGGCACTAGCTACTGCAGCCAGAGTGTCGGAAATACATGCACACAAGAGACCTTGTTTCTCCTGGCACTAGCTACAGCAGCCAGAGTGTCAGAAATACATGCACACAAGAGACCTTGTTTCTCCTGGCACTAGCTACAGCAGCCAGAGTGTCAGAAATACATTCACACAAGAGACCTTGTTTCTCCTGGCACTAGCTACAGCAGCCAGAGTGTCAGAAATACATGCACACAAGAGACCTTGTTTCTCCTGGCACTAGCTACAGCAGCCAGAGTGTCAGAAATACATGCACACAAGAGACCTTGTTTCTCCTGGCACTAGCTACAGCAGCCAGATTGTCAGAAATACCTGCACACAAGAGACCTTGTTTCTCCTGGCACTGGCTACAGCACCCAGAGTGTCAGAAATACCTGCACACAAGAGACCTTGTTTGTCCTGGCACTAGCTACAGCAGCCAGAGTGTCAGAAATACATGCACACAAGAGACCTTGTTTCTCCTGGCACTAGCTACAGCAGCCAGAGTGTCAGAAATACATGCACACAAGAGACCTTGTTTCTCCTGGAACTAGCTACAGCAGCCAGAGTGTCAGAAATACATGCACACAAGAGACCTTGTTTCTCCTGGCACTAGCTACAGCAGCCAGAGTGTCAGAAATACATGCACACAAGAGACCTTGTTTCTCCTGGCACTAGCTACTGCAGCCAGAGTGTCGGAAATACATGCACACAAGAGACCTTGTTTCTCCTGGCACTAGCTACAGCAGCCAGAGTGTCAGAAATACATGCACACAAGAGACCTTGTTTCTCCTGGCACTAGCTACAGCAGCCAGAGTGTCAGAAATACATTCACACAAGAGACCTTGTTTCTCCTGGCACTAGCTACAGCAGCCAGAGTGTCAGAAATACCTGCACACAAGAGACCTTGTTTCTCCTGGCACTAGCTACAGCAGCCAGAGTGTCAGAAATACATGCACACAAGAGACCTTGTTTCTCCTGGCATTGGCTACAGCAGCCAGAGTGTCAGAAATACATGCACACAAGAGACCTTGTTTCTCCTGGCACTAGCTACAGCAGCCAGAGTGTCAGAAATACATGCACACAAGAGACCTTGTTTCTCCTGGCATTAGCTACAGCAGCCAGAGTGTCAGAAATACCTGCACACAAGAGACCTTGTTTCTCCTGGCACTAGCTACAGCAGCTAGAGTGTCAGAAATACATGCACACAAGAGACCTTGTTTTTCCTGGCTCTAGCTATAGCAGCCAGAGTGTCAGAAATACCTGCACACAAGAGACCTTGTTTCTCCTGGCACTAGCTACAGCAGCCAGAGTGTCAGAAATACATGCACACAAGAGACCTTGTTTCTCCTGGCTCTAGCTACAGCAGCCAGAGTGTCAGAAATACCTGCACACAAGAGACCTTGTTTCTCCTGGCACTAGCTACAGCACCCAGAGTGTCAGAAATACCTGCACACAAGAGACCTTGTTTGTCCTGGCACTAGCTACAGCAGCCAGAGTGTCAGAAATACATGCACACAAGAGACCTTGTTTCTCCTGGCACTAGCTACAGCAGCCAGAGTGTCAGAAATACATGCACACAAGAGACCTTGTTTCTCCTGGCACTAGCTACAGCAGCCAGAGTGTCAGAAATACATGCACACAAGAGACCTTGTTTCTCCTGGCACTAGCTACAGCAGCCAGAGTGTCAGAAATACATGCACACAAGAGACCTTGTTTCTCCTGGCACTAGCTACAGCAGCCAGAGTGTCAGAAATACATGCACACAAGAGACCTTGTTTCTCCTGGCACTAGCTACAGCAGCCAGAGTGTCAGAAATACATGCACACAAGAGACCTTGTTTCTCCTGGCACTGGCTACAGCAGCTAGAGGGTCAGAAATACATGCACACAAGAGACCTTGTTTCTCCTGGCACTAGCTACAGCAGCCAGAGTGTCAGAAATACCTGCACACAAGAGACCTTGTTTCTCCTGGCACTAGCTACAGCAGCCAGAGTGTCAGAAATACATGCACACAAGAGACCTTGTTTCTCCTGGCACTAGCTACAGCAGCCAGAGTGTCAGAAATACATGCACACAAGAGACCTTGTTTCTCCTGGCACTGGCTACTGCAGCCAGAGTGTCAGAAATACATGCACACAAGAGACCTTGTTTCTCCTGGCACTAGCTACAGCAGCCAGAGTGTCAGAAATACATGCACACAAGAGACCTTGTTTCTCCTGGCACTAGCTACAGCAGCCAGAGTGTCAGAAATACATGCACACAAGAGACCTTGTTTCTCCTGGCACTAGCTACAGCAGCCAGAGTGTCAGAAATACATGCACACAAGAGACCTTGTTTCTCCTGGCACTAGCTACAGCAGCCAGAGTGTCAGAAATACATGCACACAAGAGACCTTGTTTCTCCTGGCATTAGCTACAGCAGCCAGAGTGTCAGAAATACATGCACACAAGAGACCTTGTTTCTCCTGGCATTAGCTACAGCAGCCAGAGTGTCAGAAATACATGCACACAAGAGACCTTGTTTGTCCTGGCATTAGCTACAGCAGCCAGAGTGTCAGAAATACATGCACACAAGAGACCTTGTTTCTCCTGGCATTAGCTACAGCAGCCAGAGTGTCAGAAATACCTGCACACAAGAGACCTTGTTTCTCCTGGCACTAGCTACAGCAGCCAGAGTGTCAGAAATACCTGCACACAAGAGACCTTGTTTCTCCTGGCTCTAGCTACAGCAGCCAGAGTGTCAGAAATACATGCACACAAGAGACCTTGTTTCTCCTGGCACTAGCTACAGCAGCTAGAGTGTCAGAAATACATGCACACAAGAGACCTTGTTTCTCCTGGCACTAGCTACAGCAGCCAGAGTGTCAGAAATACCTGCACACAAGAGACCTTGTTTCTCCTGGCTCTAGCTACAGCAGCCAGAGTGTCAGAAATACCTGCACACAAGAGACCTTGTTTCTCCTGGCACTAGCTACAGCAGCTAGAGTGTCAGAAATACATGCACACAAGAGACCTTGTTTCTCCTGGCACTAGCTACAGCAGCCAGAGTGTCAGAAATACATGCACACAAGAGACCTTGTTTCTCCTGGCTCTAGCTACAGCAGCCAGAGTGTCAGAAATACCTGCACACAAGAGACCTTGTTTCTCCTGGCACTAGCTACAGCAGCCAGAGTGTCAGAAATACATGCACACAAGAGACCTTGTTTCTCCTGGCACTAGCTACAGCAGCCAGAGTGTCAGAAATACCTGCACACAAGAGACCTTGTTTCTCCTGGCACTAGCTACAGCAGCCAGATTGTCAGAAATACATGCACACAAGAGACCTTGTTTGTCCTGGCTCTAGCTACAGCAGCCAGAGTGTCAGAAATACCTGCACACAAGAGACCTTGTTTCTCCTGGCTCTAGCTACAGCAGCCAGAGTGTCAGAAATACATGCACACAAGAGACCTTGTTTCTCCTGGCACTAGCTACAGCAGCTAGAGTGTCAGAAATACCTGCACAGAAGAGACCTTGTTTCTCCTGGCACTAGCTACAGCAGCCAGAGTGTCAGAAATACCTGCACACAAGAGACCTTGTTTCTCCTGGCACTAGCTACAGCAGCCAGAGTGTCAGAAATACCTGCACACAAGAGACCTTGTTTCTCCTGGCACTAGCTACAGCAGCCAGAGTGTCAGAAATACATGCACACAAGAGACCTTGTTTCTCCTGGCACTAGCTACAGCAGCCAGAGTGTCAGAAATACCTGCACACAAGAGACCTTGTTTCTCCTGGCTCTAGCTACAGCAGCCAGAGTGTCAGAAATACCTGCACACAAGAGACCTTGTTTCTCCTGGCACTAGCTTACAGCAGCCAGAGTGTCAGAAATACCTGCACACAAGAGACCTTGTTTCTCCTGGCACTAGCTACAGCAGCCAGAGTGTCAGAAATACATGCACACAAGAGACCTTGTTTCTCCTGGCACTAGCTACAGCAGCCAGAGTGTCAGAAATACATGCACACAAGAGACCTTGTTTCTCCTGGCTCTAGCTACAGCAGCCAGAGTGTCAGAAATACCTGCACACAAGAGACCTTGTTTCTCCTGGCTCTAGCTACAGCAGCCAGAGTGTCAGAAATACATGCACACAAGAGACCTTGTTTCTCCTGGCACTAGCTACAGCAGCCAGAGTGTCAGAAATACATGCACACAAGAGACCTTGTTTCTCCTGGCTCTAGCTACAGCAGCCAGAGTGTCAGAAATACCTGCACACAAGAGACCTTGTTTCTCCTGGCTCTAGCTACAGCAGCCAGAGTGTCAGAAATACATGCACACAAGAGACCTTGTTTCTCCTGGCACTAGCTACAGCAGCCAGAGTGTCAGAAATACATGCACACAAGAGACCTTGTTTCTCCTGGCTCTAGCTACAGCAGCCAGAGTGTCAGAAATACCTGCACACAAGAGACCTTGTTTCTCCTGGCTCTAGCTACAGCAGCCAGAGTGTCAGAAATACCTGCACACAAGAGACCTTGTTTCTCCTGGCTCTAGCTACAGCAGCCAGAGTGTCAGAAATACCTGCACACAAGAGACCTTGTTTCTCCTGGCACTAGTTACAGCAGCCAGAGTGTCAGAAATACATGCACACAAGAGACCTTGTTTCTCCTGGCACTAGCTACAGCAGCCAGAGTGTCAGAAATACCTGCACACAAGAGACCTTGTTTCTCCTGGCACTAGCTACAGCAGCCAGAGTGTCAGAAATACCTGCACACAAGAGACCTTGTTTCTCCTGGCTCTAGCTACAGCAGCCAGAGTGTCAGAAATACATGCACACAAGAGACCTTGTTTCTCCTGGCACTGGCTACAGCACCCAGAGTGTCAGAAATACATGCACACAAGAGACCTTGTTTCTCCTGGCACTGGCTACAGCAGCTAGAGTGTCAGAAATACCTGCACACAAGAGACCTTGTTTGTCCTGGCACTAGCTACAGCAGCCAGAGTGTCAGAAATACATGCACACAAGAGACCTTGTTTCTCCTGGCTCTAGCTACAGCAGCCAGAGTGTCAGAAATACATGCACACAAGAGACCTTGTTTCTCCTGGCTCTAGCTACAGCAGCCAGAGTGTCAGAAATACCTGCACACAAGAGACCTTGTTTCTCCTGGCTCTAGCTACAGCAGCCAGAGTGTCAGAAATACATGCACACAAGAGACCTTGTTTCTCCTGGCTCTAGCTACAGCAGCCAGAGTGTCAGAAATACATGCACACAAGAGACCTTGTTTCTCCTGGCTCTAGCTACAGCAGCCAGAGTGTCAGAAATACATGCACACAAGAGACCTTGTTTCTCCTGGCTCTAGCTACAGCAGCTAGATTTCAGAAATACATGCACACAAGAGACCTTGTTTCTCCTGGCTCTAGCTACAGCAGCTAGATTTCAGAAATACATGCACACAAGAGACCTTGTTTCTCCTGGCTCTAGCTACAGCAGCCAGATTTCAGAAATACATGCACACAAGAGACCTTGTTTCTCCTGGCACTAGCTACAGCACCCAGAGTGCAGCCAGAGTGTCAGAAATACATGCACATAAGAAATTTCCACTACGTTTTGGGAATAAGAAGAGATGAGCAAATTCGGCGATAAGTGGACATTTTTATCATGAAAAAATAATTTTAAAAAGCAAATAATTTTACTGTGATCCTATTTCAGTATCTCACTGGTGCTCATAGGTTAAATAAAGTAAATGTTACTGTCTGCCACACTTTGAACTTTCCTCCCACAAGATACTGATATGGAGTTGTATGACAGACATTATCTTGAAACACAGTTGAACACAACTGTTCAGCTGAAACTGACCATCCATCCTCGACTGGACAGGTGCCCTGCATCCATCTGATTGGCAACGTGGTGTGGTTTCCTAATAACTTCCTCACAACCAAGATGCCCAACCTCGCCCAGCTGTTGGACCGCAAGGCCCAGTCGGCCGTCGGCCCCTCCCAGACTGCCTGGCTCACGGCACGGACACAGATGCTCACCAAGTAGGTCGTTGTTGTGTCGAGACCCATATGAACTCGTGACTTTGTCATAACTGTCTGTAACCTGTAACTAGATCTAGCTAGGTGTATGACAAGATTAGCCAAGCCAATGACAAAAATGTAGCTAGGTGTATGACAAAGATCTAGCCAGGTGTATGACAGAGATCTAGCTAGGTATGTGACAAAGATCTCGGTGTATGACAAAGATCTAGCTTGGTGTATGACAAAGATTTAGCTTGGTGTATGATAAAGATCGTGGTGTATGGCAAAGATCTCGCCAGTTGTAGGGCAAGGATCTAGCCAGGTGTATGACAAAGATCTAGCCATATATATGCCAAAGATCTAGCCAAATGTATGACAGTACCTCACCATCATCATGATCATCGCTGGCCTCATCTAACCATGTTCACTCTCTCTTCCTCCTCCGTGCAGCAGACACAGGTGGGTACCCCCTGCATCATCACTGTCTTAGTGTCCTTGGGGGATGCTACTGACACTGCTGGCAATGTCCACACATTTATTGGAATAAGTTTTCCTTGCATATTTTTCTGCCTCTCTTTCCTTGACCTTGACCTTGTTTTTGATAAACATAAACATTGTTCCTTTTCCAACCTCATTAAAATCAGATCTACATTCTCGCTGCTGCAAAACAAAGATCTAAGGACATCCCATTACGGGTCATGTCAGAAGGACTTTTCATCCGACCAATCAAAGCGTCGCTTATCAGATGATGAAACCTGGAAAAAGTTAACACGGGGTATTCCGACCGACAGTTACTGCCAGTAGGACTGGCTCCATCTAAATCATCATCTGTCTCTGGCCTCTGTGGGATAAACATCTGAACGGAGGAGGCGTTGCACAGTACGTGGGATGCACTGCCATACAATCGCTACCATATATTAGATATTCCGGAATGTTCATTTGTTCAGTTTTCAAAATTTTAATCAAGAACTGTGTTAACATATTTTTCAAGCGTAGTCTGAAATGGAAGCCGCAGGTTGAAACGAATGCCGTAAAGCTCGAGAAAGCTGCTTGCTAATTGGCTAATGACGACTTCTTGTTAGTCGTTTCAGTGGTGGGTCAAAGTTCGCGACATGACCCGTAATGGGATGTCCTCAGATCTGTGTTTAGCGATAGCGAGAATCTGAATTTAATTAGATTGTTCCTTGTCATGACCAATAGATGATTACCATCATGACAGATTTAGAATAGAGGAGACCCTTGTTTGAAATACTCATCGATTCAAACTGACTTACTTTCAAACTGACTAGTTCCCAGAGATCGACTTTGATCTTGCTTAGTATGTTATTTTGTTATGTCCAAAGCTCAGAATTTTCAGGTCATTTATCTGATATATCAGTTTCTCTGGTGCAGTGGAGTTGCTGAATGGTTGCTGTGTTGTGAAAGACTCACTCACTAGATGCGCCATCATACAGACTTTCCCCCTGCCTTTGTGGTGTAGTGGATAGAGTGTCTGCCTGAAGAGGGGAAGGTCTGTGGTTCGATCCCCTGGTCGTCTCTTACCAAAATATGTTAAAAGATGGTACATGTTATTACCCTGCCTGGCTCAGCATTAAGGGGATAAAACAAGGACTGGTCAGCTCAGAGTGTCTGCAGGGTGTGTGGGGGGTATTCATGTTAAACTGCAACTTGGTTTCTCAGTGGGCTAGCTCTAAAACAATGGCTCAAGGCCATAATAAATTAATTGCTAGATTAAAATCCGCTTTTTTTTTTCAAAAGTGGGGAGGGAGGCTTTTTATTTGTCATGTTTTATTTTCTATGAAAGTGGTCAAGTTGAAGACTGGACACCTTGGTAGGAACAACAGATGACTGAAATAACAAAGATAATATTTAAACATTGATCTCAATAGTAGCAGTCGGATGTATCTGTGTCAAACCTATTTCCGTTGTACTCGTGCGTTTATAAATTTAACTTTCCCTACAAACAATCTTGTTGAAGAGTCATAGACTCTGGCAAAGGACAGACTTACCTTTGCACACCCTCCTGTATTTTCCAAATAGTGAGCACCATCTTGACAGTTGTTATCAAGGGATGATAATCTAGCTAGTAATTTATGATGGTCTAAGCATAAGTCAGGAATGGAAGAAGCAGACATACACACATGCTTACACATCGCTATACACTCAGCCGTTCACTTGAGATACTGATTGCACTGTCAGGACTGCAGCTCACCCATCTCCATATTTCAATGGCAAGAATGGCCTTGTACTAGGACTGTTCAACTGTGGACCATGTGCAGGGGTTTCTGTCTGGTTACACACATAGCCAGGTCCTGTGTCAAGTCAGTAGCATCCCCTTCATCAGTTCTCTCTTTCACATAACACATTAAGTTTCCAGCTGAGTTGAACTAACCCCTTATGTCACCATGGTAACGAATATTAATCATGTAATTAGTTTGTGTTGTCTTAATGTTGTAGTAGTTCATCCACTTTTTCTGATTTATCAGCTTGTTGTTGTCAGCTAACATGGAGGATTTGTCTGTTGATCATCACCTCTCACCGGTCAGTGGTAGAAGTGGTCTTAGGTTCATAAATCCTCTGTGCAGAGTTACGTCCCTTAGTTGTACCAGGATCTTATTATCATTGGTTTGAATCCCTGATTCACCTTGAGGATGATCCGTACAGTTTTGTTTGTCAGTAACATGATGGCGGGTTTCTCCAACATGGTAAATGTTCGACCTACACAATCTCATGTCACTCAGACCTTGTACTCCAATCCTCACATTGTGAAGATCTCACCACACCTCCTCACATTGTGAAGATCTCACCACACCTCCTCACATTGTGAAGATCTCACCACACCTCCTCAGGAGATCATATCAGGTAAATATTTGTTAGCAAAGTTTTACTCCTAATCTAAATGATACTTTGTGGGTTCTTGAGCCAATCAGATCTCAGCTTTTTACACTGCTTGATTCAGAAATTACAATCTAAGCAATCGGAAACTGTTACAGAACAATACCATATCTCGATAGACCGTTTTGGCTGTAGATGCCCTGGCACTCAGTTGTGATGGATATTGGCCTGACTTACCTGCTGCAACTTATTTTCATCTGTGATTTGTCATGAACCTGACCCATTCACCATACATCATATACAGTTTGCTTTTTTCGATCACAAGAATGAAGTGGCAAATTTTGAATTTCATAATTTCATTTTGAAATATCTAATATTTTACATATGTAAACTCTGCCAACAAGATCAAAATATGCATGCAATATACTGTATTTTCTAAACTTTTTGATCCATATTAACTAGTACTGCTCATCGTGGGTACCGGTAATGTGGTGCTGCATTTGTAGTGCACAGAAATGACGGGATGTAAAAAGTATCCACTACAATATAACAGAGCATATAACTCCCCCGTTGTATTTGTTGGTCTGAATACTTCACACACTCGTACTTAAAAACCTCCCAGTCAGTGTCCTGAGATCTTCATGCACAGAGGAATGAAGTCGTATAAAATATAAGATTTAAAGGAGATTGCGCCTAGCATCACTTGGAGGTTGTCCTCCAACACTGACATGCTGTCAAGTGACTGGAGTACTGTTGAACGCAGCATTGAACCCAACCCAGTAGCATCTCTCGTCTCCGTACCTCATCCTGGCCTGTATCCCGCTTCAGTGATGCCTAAGTCTAGCCCTGCTCCATGTTGTGCACCCAACCCAGTAGCATCTCTCGTCTCCGTACCTCATCCTGGCCTGTATCCCGCTTCAGTGATGCCTAAGTCTAGCCCTGCTCCATGTTGTGAACCCAACCCAGTAGCATCTCTCGTCTCCGTACCTCATCCCGGCCTGTGTCCCGCCCCAGTGATGCCTAAGTCTAGCCCTGCTCCGTGTTGTGCACCCAACCCAGTAGCATCTCTCGTCTCCGTACCTCATCCTGGCCTGTGTCCCGCTTCAGTGATGCCTAAGTCTAGCCCTGCTCCGTGTCGTCCATTGCTTGCTGCTCCTGCCACTGAGACTCCATCACTCCCACAAGTCTGGAGTCTATTATCTCCTCATGTTCTTCATGTTGTCCACTGCTTGCTGCTCCTGCCACAGAGACTCCATCACTCCCACAAGTTCCCCTGCAGACTTCACATCATCAGTCAGAACTAGAACAACTGAAGTACTGACGTACTTAATCAGTAATTAGTCTTAATTAAACACGTATAGGTCTGTTGATAGAAGTTAATATATTGATTAATTACCCAAATGAGACTTAGAATGTGAATTGAATAAGTAGTTACTTTGATTCATTGTAATGTTTCCTCAACTGTGAGACTAACAAGCAACAAGTCCTTCATCATGGTCGGGTTGCTTGAAACATTATGTAAATGTTTGTTGAAGAATAGGAACGAATTTACGAAAAACTTACCAAGGGTTGGGGTGGGGGAATATTTACCAAGGCTTAATATTTGAGGTAATTATGCTCTGATGATTATGGTGCTAACACTTCCATTGTGTATTGGGAATTGTATCAGGAGACTTATCATAGGAACATTTAGATGGATCTATCTATCAATTAATGGCAGCCTCACAAGTTTGACACAGTAGTGGACGTCAGCATGCCGATTGTTGTTGTTGTTGTTGTTGTTGTTGTTGTTGTTGTTGTTGGCTATCTGTGACAGCATGTTCCAAGCCATTTGTTTATGTTTCTACACTAACCCTTTTGTGTTGTGATGGTATTCGGAATGAGTTGACTGAAGGAAGGCTAATGTTGACATATTGCCACTGAGACCGGATGTTATGGCTGGTTTGTGTAGTGAGGGCTAATGTTGATGTATACCCACTGAGACAGGATGTTACGGCTGGTTTGTGTAGTGAGGGCTAATGTTGATGTATACCCACTGAGACAGGATGTTACGGCTGGTTTGTGTAGTGAGGGCTAATGTTGATTAATACCCACTGAGATGGGATGTTACAGCTGGTTTGTGTAGTGAGGGCTAATGTTGATGTATACCCACTGAGACAGGATGTTATGGCTGGTTTGTGTAGTGAGGGCTAATGTTGACGTATACCCACTGAGACAGGATGTTACGGCTGGTTTGTGTAGTGAGGTGATCGGCTTCAGGAACATCCATCAAAGTTAGGCTTGCCCAGCTGGAGTCAGACTCCCTTAGGCTTGTTATAGGAAACATCTTATATATATGGTCCTCAGCGAAATGGTTGACCTTGCCTATTGTGTGCCAGCTGATATAACTGTAATATTGCTGACTGCAGCATTTAACATCTTTGTCAGTGTCAGAGGAAACTGGATTGCCTAGTCCAGATGCTCATATACAGGCCACCATGATATAGAAAGCTGTAATATGACTGCAGCATTGAACAACAGTTTGTCAGTGTTTGAGGTAAGATGATTGTGTACAGGGACATCCAGACGTACAGCACGCAGGTGTCGGCGTGGATGGTCAGGATGGAGTCGAACCTGTCCCGTGGGGCCACCCTCATCGAGGACCTCAACAACAGAGCAGTTCTCTTCATTCAGGTACATAATTATGGGTCACAGGTACATAGTCACGTGTAACAGGTACATAGTCACATGTCACAGTTACAAAGTCACGTGTCACAGGTACATAGTCACATGTCACAGGTACATAGTCACATGTCACAGGTACATAGTCACAAGTACATAGTCTCATGTCTTAGGTACATAGTCACATGTCACAGGTACATAGTCACGTGTCACAGGTACATAGTCACGTGTAACAGGTACATAGTCACATGTACATAGTCTCTTGTCACAGGTACATAGTCACATGTCACAGGTACATAGTCACATGTAGCAGGTACATTGTCATGTGTCACAAGTACATAGTCTCGTGTCACAGGTACATAGTCACAAGTACATAGTCTCATGTCTTAGGTACATAGTCACATGTCACAGGTACATAGTCACGTGTCACAGGTACATAGTCACGTGTAACAGGTACATAGTCACATGTACATAGTCTCTTGTCACAGGTACATAGTCACATGTCACAGGTACATAGTCACATGTAGCAGGTACATTGTCATGTGTCACAAGTACATAGTCACATGTCACAGGTACATAGTCACATGTAGCAGGTACATAGTCACGTGTCACAGGTACATAGTCTCGTGTCACAGGTACATAGTCACAAGTACATAGTCTCATGTCTTAGGTACATAGTCACATGTCACAGGTACATAGTCACATGTCGCAGGTTCATAGTCACATGTCACAGGTACATAGTCACATGTACATAGTCTTGTGTCACAGGTACATAGTCACATGTCGCAGGTTCATAGTGACATGTCACAGGTACATAGTGACAGGTACTTAGTCACGTGTCACAGGTACATAGTCACAAGTACACAGTCACGTGTCACAGATACACTGTTTCACAGAAAATATTTCTACTGATGTGGGCAACATGATTCACAAAAGCACCCTGTCAGCAAAAATACGAAAACTTGTTTTGTAATAGAGGGATAATGATGTCTGAATGATGAATCTGTAACGTCTTCATTCTATCCGTTAGGTCCATGACTATGTTTTCACTGAGCACCTAAGGATTGGCTGTTAACCTGGCTCCCCCCTGTGTGTTGACAGGGCCTGCTGTACGCCTATAACCTGAGTCACCTTGTCAGGACTGTCATGAACCTGCACGTAGCCCTACAGAAACCCATGACCAAGACAGCAGTGCTCTCCCTTTGTCGACTCGTGGAGCTGCTGAAGGTATCATCATCTTACCGCCAGTGAATTGATTACTGCCCTCAAGTCTGATTTAATAATGCAATATGAATCTATGAAGGTTATGCACTAAACAGAGAGGAATGTCATGGGCTTAACAAATTGGAATGTCATGGGCTTCACAACAAATAGGAATGCCATTGGCTCAACAACTAGGAATGTCATGGGCTCAAAAACAAGTAGGAATGTTTTGGGTTTAACAACTAGGAATGTCATGTGCTCAACAAATATGAATGTTATAGGCTTAACAACAAATAGGAATGTTATGGGCTCAACAACAAATAGGAATGTTATGGGCTCAACAAAAAATAGGAATGTTATGGGCACAACAACAAATAGGAATGTCATTGGCTTAACAACAAATAGGAATGTCATTGGCTCAACAACTAGGAATGTTATGGGCTTAACAACTAGGAATGTCATGTGCTCAACAAATAGGAATGTTATGGGCTTAACAACAAATAGGAATGTTATGGGCTCAACAACAAATAGGAATGTTATGGGCTCAACAAATAGGAATGTTATTGGATTACTAGGAATGATATAGGCTTAACAGCAAATAGGAATGTTACGGCCTCAACAAATAGGATTATGGGATTACTAGGAATGTTATGGGCTTAACAACAAAAAGGAATGTTGTGGGTTTAACAAATAGGAATGTCATGGGCTCAACAACAAATAGGAATGTTTTAGGCTTAACAACAAAAAGGAATGTTATGGGCTTAACAAATAGGAATGTCAAGGGTTCAACAACAAATAGGAATGGTATGGGCTTAACAACTAGGAATGTCATGGGCTCAACAAAAATTAGGAATGTTATGGGCCCAACAAATAGGAATGTATTTGGATAACTAGGAATCATATAGGCTTAACAGCAAATAGGAATGTTATGTGCTGAACAACTAGGAATGTCATGGGTTAAACAACAAATAGGAATGTTATGGAATGAACAATCATTAGGAATGTTATGGGATTACTAGGAATGATATAGGCTTAACAGCAAATAGGAATGCTATGGCTGAACAAATAGGAATGTTTTGGGCTTAACAACAATTAGGAATGTTATGGGCTCAACAAATAGGAATGTTATTGGCTTAACAACAAATAGGAATGTTTTAGGCTTAACAACAAATAGGAATGTTATGGGCTCAACAATTAGGAACGTTATGGGCCCAACAAATAGGAATTTTATGGGATAACTAGGAATGATATAGGCTGAAAATCAAATAGGTATGTTATTTGCTTAACAACTAGGAATGTCATGGGCTCAACAACAAGTAGGAATTTTATGGGATGAACAACCATTAGGAATGTTATTGGATTACTAGGAATGATATAGGCTTAACAGCAAATAGGAATGTCATGAGCTCAACAACAAATAGGAATATTTTAGGCTTAACAACAAATTGGAATGTTATGGGCTCAACAAATAGGAATGTTATGGGATAACTAGGATGGATATAGGCTGAAAATCAAATAGGAATGTTATTTGCTGAAGAACTAGGAATGTCATGGGCTCAACAACAAATAGGAATTTTATGGGATGAACAACCATTAGGAATGTTATGGGATTACTAGGAATGATATAGGCTTAACAGCAAATAGGAATGTTATGGCTGAACAAATAGGAATGTTTTGGGCTTAACAACAATTAGGATTGTTATGGGCTCAACAAATAGGAATGTTATGGGATTAACATCAAATAGGAATGTTATGGGCTTAACAGCAAATAGGAATGTTATGGGCTTAACAAATAGGAATGTCATGGGCTCAACAACAAATAGGAATTTTATGGGATGAACAACCATTAGGAATGTTATGGGATTACTAGGAATGATATAGGCTTAACAGCAAATAGGAATGTTATGGCTGAACAAATAGGAATGTTTTGGGCTTAACAACAATTAGGATTGTTATGGGCTCAACAAATAGGAATTTTATGGGATTAACATCAAATAGGAATGTTATGGGCTTAACAGCAAATAGGAATGTTATGGGCTTAACAAATAGGAATGTCATGGGCTCAACAACAAATAGGAATGTTTTGGGCTTACAACAATTAGGATTGTTATGGGCTCAACAATTAGGAATGTTATGGGATTAACATCAAATAGGAATGTTATGGGCTTAACAGCAAATAGAAATGTTATGGGCTTAACAACAAATAGGAATGTTATGGGCTCAACCATTAGGAATGTTATAGGATTACTAGGAATGATATAGGCTAAACAGCAAATAGGAATGTCATGGGCTCAACAACAAATAGGAATGTTATTGGCTGAACAAATAGGAATGTTTTGGGCTTAACAACAATTAGGAATGTTATGGGCTTAACAACAAATAGGAATGTTATGGGCTTAACAACAAATAGGAATGTTATGGGCTTAACAAATAGGAATGTTATGGGCTTAACAACAAATAGGAATGTTATGGGCTTAACAACAAATAGGAATGTTATGGGCTTAACAAATAGGAATGTTATGGGCTTAACAACAAATAGGAATGTTACAGACAAGAAACAAGGAATAATTCTGCAGGTAACCATTAATTCCTGCTTACTACGTGAGCTCTCTGATCTGACTTTCAGGCTATAGAACATACGTTCCATCGGCGCACAATGCTGATCGCGGAGTCCATGAACCATGTGATTCAGCACCTCAGTTTCCTGGCTCTCAGTGCTATCGGGACAGCCAAGGTGAGGACAGGATTATTTCAAATATTTCTTTCTAGACTTTTGTATTCATGATTTCCATGTTTTTTCTCTTCCTTGTAGTTGTACAGGAAATGTTGTAAAGATCTTGAAAGATTGAAGTAACATTATCTTGAAGATTGAACTATTCCTTTGTGAGAATCAAAGTAATGGCAGCTCATTTTCAGGCTTGTGGTCTAAACCCTGTGGGGTAACAGTTCATGACATTTAGGGTTTATCCATACCAGGACTCACCTGTCAAGGGTTGAATACACTAGGAGTTGGGTCCTAGGTTTGTCTGGTGCATTCACCGAGTATTAGATGGTCAAACCTCGTCACTCTTGACTTCCTTACAGTCTTAGAGTGACTCAGTTCATGCTTCAGATTGCTGTTACTCCATATCCAGATTGATGAAACACTGACACTATGTCATAGGAATTATATACCTTTAAAAGCTATGTTAAACCCCGTTCACTCACTCACTCACTCACTCACTCACTCACTCACTCACTCACTCACTCACTCTTCCAGAAAAGGATCACCTCTGACAAGCGATACAGTGAGAGGAGACTGGACGTCCTGTCAGCTCTCGTGCTCGCCGAGTCAGCCCTCAACGGACCAGGTACAACATGTCGTCTCCCGAGGCCCTTCATTTGGCCATAGACTTCTGCCTTTAAAGCTGATCATTTGTCTTGAATCATGTCACAACTTGATGACTGCAACTATTTTTACTGATTTTAGTGTTGACAACTCTTCTCAGGAAATACATGCTGTGATGTGCTCACTTTGTTCAATATTCACATCAGTGGAACATGTGTCTGAAGTAATTTGTATAATTAATTTTGTAAAATGGTAAAATTGCATTTATTCCTAAAATATTTATATAAACTACCACGAAAGTAATGTTAGGAAGACTCTCGATTAAAGAAGACAAAAGTCCTCAGCCCACTCATCTCTAACATGAAATATCAACTTGTTTGATGTACCTGTGTTTTCATGAACTGAGGAAAGATATCTTGTCATGTTCTAAGGTACCAAAGAAAGGAGACTGATTGCTAAACTGGCCCTTGCTGTGGGCACAAAGATGGTAAGTGAGCAGCACGTCCCTTCACGGTTAGCTCTGTCAGATGTCATAGACCTTCACTGTTAGCTCTGTCAGATGTCATGGACGTTCAGGGTTAGCTCTGTCAGATGTCATGGACGTTCAGGGTTAGCTCTGTCAGATGTCATAGACGTTCAGGGTTAGCTCTGTCAGATGTCATAGACGTTCAGGGTTAGCTCTGTCAGATGTCATAGACCTTCAAGGTTAGCTCTGTCAGATGTCATAGACGTTCACGGTTACCTCTGTCAGATGTCATAGACGTTCACTGTTAGCTCTGTCAGATGTCATAGACCTTCACTGTTAGCTCTGTCAGATGTCATAGACCTTCACGGTTAGCTCTGTCAGATGTCATGGACCTTCGCGGTTAGCTCTGTCAGATGTCATTGGCGTTCAGGGTTACCTCTGTCAGATGTCATGGAAGTTCACTGGTTGCTCTGTCATATGTCATAGACGTTCACGGTTAGTTCTGCCAGATGTCATGGACATTCACGGTTAGCTCTGTCAGATGTCATAAACGTTGACAGTTAGTTCTGCCAGATGTCATAGAGGCTCAGGGTTAGCTCTGTCAGATGTCATAGATGTTCACTGTTAGCTCTGTCAGATGTCATTGACGTTCATGGTTAGCTCTCTCAGATGTCATAGACGTTCATGGTTAGGTCTATCAGATGTCATGGACGTTCACTGGTAGCTCTGTCAGATGTCATTGACGTTCACTGGTTGCTCTGTCAGATGTCATAGACATTCACGGTTAGTTCTGCCAGATGTCATGGACATTCACGGTTAGCTCTGTCAGATGTCATAGACGTTCACTGGTTGCTCTGTCAGATGGCATAGACGTTCACAGTTAGCTCTGTCAGATGGCATAGACGTTCACAGTTATCTCTGTCAGATGTCATGGACATTCACGGTTAGCTCTGTCAGATGTCATGGACGTTCACAGTTATCTCTGTCAGATGTCATAGAAATTCACGGTTAGCTCTGTCAGATGGCATAGATGTTCACGGTTACCTCAGTCAGATGTCATAGACATTCACGGTTAGCTCTGTCAGATGTCATAGACGTTCACTGTTACCTCAGTCAGATGTCATAGACGTTCACGGTTAGCTCTTTCAGATGTCATGGACGTTCACAGTTAGTTCTGCCAGATGTCATGGACGTTCAGGGTTAGTTCTGCCAGATGTCATGGACGTTCACGGTTAGTTCTGCCAGATGTCATAGACATTCACGGTTAGCTCTGTCAGATGTCATAGACGTTCACAGTTAGTTCTGTCAGATGTCATGGACCTTCACGGTTAGTTCTGCCAGATGTCATGGACGTTCACGGTTAGTTCTGCCAGATGTCATGGACGTTCACAGTTAGTTCTGTCAGATGTCATAGGCGTTCACAGTTTGTTCTGTCATATGTTATAGACCTTCACGGTTAGTTCTGCCGGATGTCATAGACGTTCAGGGTTAGCCCTGTCAGATGTCATAGACGTTCACGGTTAGTTCTGCCAGATGTCATGGACGTTCAGGTTTAGCTCTGTCAGATGTCGTAGACGTTCACAGTTAGATCTGTCAGATGTCATAGACATTCACGGTTAGTTCTGCCAGATGTCATAGACGTTCACGGTTACCTCGGTCAGATGTCATAGACGTTCACGGTTAGCTCTGTCAGATGTCATAGACGTTCAAGGTTAGCTCTGTCAGATGTCATAGACGTTCACGGTTAGCTCTGTCAGATGTCATAGACGTTCACGGTTAACACTGTCAGATGTCATAGAGGTTCATAGTTAACACTGTCAGGTGTCATAGAGGTTCATAGTTAACACTGTCAGATGTCATAAACATTCACAGTTAACACTGTCAGATGTCATAAACGTTCACAGTTAACACTGTCAGATGTCATAAACGTTCCCAGTTAACACTGTCATATGTCATAAACGTTCACAGTTAACACTGTCAGATGTCATAAACATTCACAGTTAACACTGTCAGATGTCATAGACGTTTACGGTTAGCTCTGTCAGATGTCATAGACGTTCACGGTTAGCTCTGTCAGATGTCATAGACGTTCAAGGTTAGCTCTGTCAGATGTCATAGATGTTCACGGTTAGCTCTGTCAGATGTCATAGACGTTCACGGTTAACACTGTCAGATGTCATAGAGGTTCATAGTTAACACTGTCAGATGTCATAGAGGTTCATAGTTAACACTGTCAGATGTCATAGAGGTTCATAGTTAACACTGTCAGATGTCATAAACATTCACAGTTAACACTGTCAGATGTCATAAACGTTCATAGTTAATACTGTCAGATGTCATAGAGGTTCATAGTTAACACTGTCAGATGTCATAAACATTCACAGTTAACACTGTCAGATGTCATAAACGTTCACAGTTAACACTGTCAGATGTCATAAACGTTCACAGTTAACACTGTCAGATGTCATAAACGTTCACAGTTAACACTGTCAGATGTCATAAACGTTCACAGTTAACACTGTCATATGTCATAAACGTTCACAGTTAACACTGTCAGATGTCATAGATGTTCACGGTTAACACTGTCAGATGACATAGACGTTCAAGGTAAGCTCTCTCAGATGTCATAGACGTTCACGGTTAGCTCTGTCAGTTGTCATAGACGTTCAAGGTAAGCTCTGTCAGATGTCATAGACGTTCACGGTTAGCTCTGTCAGATGTCATAGACGTTCACGGTTAACACTGTCAGATGTCATAGAGGTTCATAGTTAACACTGTCAGATGTCATAGAGGTTCATAGTTAACACTGTCAGATGTCATAAACATTCACAGTTAACACTGTCAGATGTCATAAACGTTCACAGTTAATACTGTCAAATGTCATAAACGTTCACAGTTAACACTGTCATATGTCATAAAACGTTCACAGTTAACACTGTCATATGTCATAAACGTTCACAGTTAACACTGTCAGATGTCATAAACGTTCACGGTTAACACTGTCAGATGTCATAGAGGTTCATAGTTAACACTGTCAGATGTCATAGAGGTTCATAGTTAACACTGTCAGATGTCATAAACATTCACAGTTAACACTGTCAGATGTCATAAACGTTCACAGTTAACACTGTCAGATGTCATAAACGTTCACAGTTAACACTGTCAGATGTCATAAACGTTCACAGTTAACACTGTCATATGTCATAAACGTTCACAGTTAACACTGTCAGATGTCATAGATGTTCACGGTTAACACTGTCAGATGTCATAGACGTTCAAGGTAAGCTCTGTCAGATGTCATAGAGGTTCATAGTTAACACTGTCAGATGTCATAAACGTTCACAGTTAACACTGTCAGATGTCATAAACGTTCACAGTTAACACTGTCATATGTCATAAACGTTCACAGTTAACACTGTCATATGTCATAAACGTTCACAGTTAACACTGTCAGATGTCATAGACGTTCATGGTTAACACTGTCATGTCATAGAGGTTCACGGTTAACACTGTCAGATGTCATAAACATTCACAGTTAACACTGTCAGATGTCATAAACGTTCACAGTTAACACTGTCAGATGTCATAAACGTTCACAGTTAACACTGTCAGATGTCATAAACATTCACAGTTAACACTGTCAGATGTCATAAACGTTCACAGTTAACACTGTCAAATGTCATAAACGTTCACAGTTAACACTGTCATATGTCATAAACGTTCACAGTTAACACTGTCAGATGTCATAGACGTTCAGGGTTAGCTCTGTCAGATGTCATAGACGTTCAACGTTAGCTCTGTCAGATGTCATAGACGTTCAGGGTTAGTTCTGTCAGATGTCATAGACGTTCAGGGTTAGCTCTGTCAGATGTCATAGACGTTCAGGGTTAGCTCTGTTGATGTCATAGACGTTTTGATGAGCTCTGTCGATGTCATAGACGTTCAGGGTTAGCTCTGTCAGATGTCATAGACGTTCAGGGTTAGTTCTGTCGATGTCATAGACGTTCAGGGTTAGCTCTGTCGATGTCGTAGACGTTTTGATGAGCTCTGTCGATGTCATAGACGTTCAGGGTTAGCTCTGTCGATGTCATAGACGTTTTGATGAGCTCTGTCGATGTCATAGACGTTCAGGGTTAGCTCTGTCAGTGTCATAGACGTTTTGATGAGCTCTGTCGATGTCATAGACGTTCAGGGTTAGCTCTGTCAGTGTCATAGACGTTCAGGGTTAGCTCTGTCAGTGTCATAGACGTTTTGATGAGCTCTGTCAGATGTCATAGACATTCAGGGTTAGCTCTGTCAGTGTCATAGACGTTCAGGGTTAGCTCTGTCAGTGTCATAGACGTTTTGGTCAGCTCTGTCAGATGTGAAACATTTGTAGAAATTGTTGGTACGTAGCAATGTCATTGCTAGGTTCGGCTTGCTTATACAATGAAAGCAGATTCATTAGTTTCAATGAAATATTTAGCAGTAATGACATATAACCCTAACATCAGTTCAGAAGAATAAATACAACTGCTATTGTTTTGTTTGTATGTTTATTTATGCATATGACATTTGTTGATGATGTTGGAGTGTGATTCCTGGTGGGAGTTCTGGGTAAGAATAAGTCCCCAGCTTGTCAACAGAACCGATGTGGACAAGACGTTACTGTGTGTGTTGTTCTCTGAGAGTGTAGATCCCTATGAGTTGGTTACAAGGGAAGGTGAAATGTGGTTTAATGTGGTATTCAAGATTATTCCACTTTTATATCGAAGCGCATGAACACATCTGTGGTTGCTTGTACTAGTCTGGACTAATGATGGCTTTATATTGCTAGCCTTCTGAGGTCACAGTTTTAACATGGATACCCCACTCACACACAGTATACTGATCCAGAGCTGACCAGTGTGTGTGTGTGTGTGTGTGTGTGTGTGTGTGTGTGTGTGCGTGTGCGTGGCAGCCTGTACTAGCCCAGACTAATGATAGCTTTATAGTGCTAGCCCACTGAGGTACCATGCCACAGTTTTAACATGGATACCCCACTCGGACACAGTATACTGACCCCGAGCTGACCAGTGTGTGTGTGTGTGTGTGTGTGTGGCAGCCTGTACTAGCCCAGACTAATGATAGCTTTATAGTGCTAGCCCACTGAGGTACCATACCACAGTTTTAACATGGATACCCCACTCGGACACAGTATACTGACTCTGAGCCGACCAGTCCTTGTTTTATTTCCTTATTGCTGATCGCTAGGCATGGTAACAACAAATACTCTTTTATTGTCAGTATGACATGTCCGGGGATGGAACTCATGACCTTCCACACTCTGGGCAGAAGCTCTGTCCACAAGACCACAGAGCTTCTGATTTCCTCACAGGCCTCCATGGTGTGACTATACATCCTTACTTAACTTGGGCTTCCTGTTCAGTGTTTCAAGCAATACATGTCTTCGATGTTCCAGAAATCCTTCAAGGATGATGAGATGAATGGTTTGTCGGAGACAATGAGGAAACTGGAAGTCATCAGTGAATTGAGAGAAAAGTAAGATCATCACATCAAAGGCCGTCTCAAGGCCATGTCAAGGTCATCTCAATGTCATGTGAACCAGGATCCACAAAATATCCTTTAAGCTGAAACATTAAATATTCCTCTCTGATGTAGAAGAGAGCAGTTATTTGCATCACCTCAAGGTCGTTTGTTGCAGCAAAGAGCAGCAGCAATGATTGGAAATATACAAACATTCAAGTCCCTGTACTTGATGTGAAACATTTCACTCTCGTGACTGAAAGAAGCAACTAGTTTCACAACTAGATAACACTGTCTGTTGTTATGTGTTCATTCTCTGATTGAAACACAAAGGCTGACCCAGACATCAGTACCTACAACAACGCAGTAACATGCAGCTAACTATTGTGGTCTGGCTTCACAAGGTCTAATGTCAAGGACGCCGTGAAGATCCAGGGTAGAATAGGTCTTCAGCAATCCATGCTTGTCTCCCCCCGTGAAGATCCGGGGTAGAATAGGTCTTCAGCAACCCAAGCTTGACGTAAAAAGCGACTATGCTTGTCGTAAGAGGCGACTTACAGGATCAGGTGGTCAGGCTTGCTGACTTGGTTGATGCATGTCATCGTATCGCAATTGCATGGATCAATACTCACAATGTCAATCACTGGATTGTCTGGCCCAGACTGGATTATTTACAGACTGCAATCATAAAGCTGGAATATTGCTGAGTGTGGCTTTAAAACAAAAACAAACTAATTTCAAGGCCGGGGCCAGTGTTTGCCATGACCCAACATGTCTGCTTCCTGATAGATTGGAGTGACTGAAGTAAGTTGACTGGAGTTGGGGAGTGGTCATTATCTGTTATGTCCTCACAGGGGACCAGTCATTACTGTTTTATTAGATCCAAATTTCTGAAGACACCTGGCCTCTATTCTGTCAATTTGGTTTTGACCCACTTTGTATTAGAGGCATGGTGCTATTGGAAGTCTGGCATGTTAGAGAAAGAACGGTACTTGGGAAAGGCGTAGTTCTACTTGAGATGTGACTCCTGGTTGCAGATTACGGGGAGCGTGTGACTGCAGCTTCATCTACTGGCACAGAGTCATCTTCCCGCTGTACCTCACGGATGTGTGTGACAATGTCACCGACACACACCGGATACACGTGAGTACAGATCCGGGTTGGAATAGGTCTTCACTAATCCATGCTTGTCCTAAGAGGCGACTAATGGATCGGGTGGTCAGGCTCACTGACTTGTTTGAAGCATGTCATCGTATCCCATTTGCATGGACCGATGCTCATGATATCAATCACTGGGTTGTCTGGTCCAGACTCGATTATTTACAGACTGACGTCATAAAGCTGGACTATTGCTGAGTGTTGCGTTAAACAACAAACAAACAAACAAACAAACAAAACAAAAACAGCATCCTTGCCTCCTACACTGTGGGGCAGGGCACGGGGCAGAGCAGAGGGCGGGGCACTGGACAGAGCACAGCGCAGAGCGCGGGGAACTGGGCAGAGCAGGGGGCGGGCACTGGGCAGAGCAGGGGAGGGGCGGGGCACTAGGCATAGCTGGGCATGGGGCAGAGAAGGGGCGGGGCACTGGACAGAGCACAAGGCAGAGCAGGGGGCAGGGCACTAGGCAGAGCTGGGCACAGGGCATGGGGCAGGGCATGGGGCAGAGAAGGGGCGGGGCACTGGGCAGAGCAGGGGGGAGAGCAGGGGGCGGGGCACTTGACAGAGCTGGGCACGGGGCAGAGCAGGGGGTATGGCATGGGGCAGAGAAGGGGCGGGGCACTGGACAGCACAGGGCAGAGCTTGGCAACTTGCTGTGGGGAATACTTAAGTTTGGGAGAGAATTTGTCACTCACTCACTCACTCACTCACTCACTCACTCACTCACTCACTCAGCAGTCCCATTTCGTTGTATTGTTAACTAGTTGGTGTTACTTATTGCAGTACATGTTCGGAGCTATGCGGGACTGTGTGTTGCCGATGCAGAAAGTCCGTCACCTCAATTCACCTCAAGACCTCCTGGACTCGTTTGACAAGGAGGTGACACTGCAGGTTCAGGAGGTAGGCCGGACCCTGACATGTTAGTGAGGTGGTTGTGTGTGTGAGGTGGTGTGTATGTGAGGGGAGTGTGTGTGTGTGTGAGATGAGTGTGTGTGTGTGAGGTTGTTTGTGTGTGAGAGGTGGTTTGTGTGGGTGATGTGGTGTGTGAGGTGGTTGTGTGTGTGAGGTGGTGTGTATGTGAGGTGGTGTGTGTGTGTGAGATGAGTGTGTGTGTGTGAGGTGGTTTGTGTGTGAGAGGTGGTTTGTGTGGGTGATGTGGTGTGTGAGGTGGTTGTGTGTGTGAGGTGGTGTGTATGTGAGGTGGTGTGTGTGTGTGAGATGAGTGTGTGTGTGTGAGGTGGTTGTGTGTGTGAGGTTGTTTGTGAGGTGGTTGTGTGTGTGTGAGGTGGTTGTGTGTGTAATGTGGTGTGTGAGGTGGTTGTGAGTGTGTGAGGTGGTTGTGTGTGTAATGTGGTGTGTGAGGTGGTTGTGTGTGTGAGGTGTGTAAGGTGGTTGTGTGTGTGAGAGGAGTGTGTGTGAGGTGGTTGTGTGTGAGATGAGTGTGTGTGTGAGCGGTGGTTTGTGTGTGTGATGTGGTGTGTGAGGTGGCTGTGTGTGTGAGGTTGTTTGTGAGGTGGTTGTGTGTGTGTGTGAGATGGTTGTGTGTGTGTGAGGTGGTTGTGTGTGTAATGTGGTGTGTGAGGTGGTTGTGTGTGTGTGAGGTGGTTGTGTGTGTAATGTGGTGTGTGAGGTGGTTGTGTGTGTGAGATGAGTGTGTGTGAGGTGGTTTGTGAGGTGATTGTGTGTGAGATGAGTGTGTGTGTGAGCGGTGGTTTGTGTGTGTGATGTGGTGTGTGAGGTGGTTGTGTGTGTGTGAGGTGGTTGTGTGTGTGTGAGGTGGTTGTGTGTGTAATGTGGTGTGTGAGGTGGTTGTGTGTGTGAGATGAGTGTGTGTGAGGTGGTTTGTGAGGTGATTGTGTGATAGATGAGTGTGTGTGTGAGCGGTGTGATGTGGTGTGTGAGGTGGTTGTGTGTGAGGTTGTTTGTGAGGTGGTTGTGTGTGTGTGAGGTGGTTGTGTGTGTAATGTTGTGTGTGAGGTTGTGTGTGTGAGGTGGTTGTGTGTGTCAGGTGGTATGTGAGGCGGTTGTGTGAGATGGTTGTGTGTGTCAAGTGTGTAATGGTTCGGTGAGGTGGTGTGTGTGTGAGGCGGTGTGTCAGGTGATTGGGTGTGTCAGTATAGGTGGTGTGTCAGCTGGTGTGTGTGTCAGTGTAGGTGCAAGAGGTATGTGAGGTGGTTGTGTGTACATTGAGAGTGAGTATTGGTTCATGCCTTGTTTTGCAATGTTCCACCAATTTCATGGCGAGACACTAGAGATGGGTTTCACACCCTGTACCCATGTGGGGAATCCAAGCCGGGTCTTCCACATGAATAGCAAATGCCACATGTGTACCACAGGTGTCAGTATAGGGAGAAATCTCACACAATTATATGTCATCTTACCCCAAAACAACATTCACTGGCTCACTGCATATGATAGAAGCACATGATGTGACGATACTGGGAACTGGCAAGCGTGGACCCGTGAAGATCCTGGTTACAATAGGTCTTTAGCAACCCATGCTTGCTGTAAGCGACGACTATGCTTTTCAAGTAATGCTGAAAGGATATCATGTTCCATACAGTTTTAACATTCAAAGAAATTGGACACTAGAATAAAACATCTTTCCAAACAAACCAAAGTAAAATTCAGGTGCAAAAGGTTTTCAACCCATTGTCAGTAAACATCACAGTACAATTATTAGTTTTGTGATGCATGTTTTTTTCAGCATCTGATTGACCCTCTATGTCGTGCCATCGAGACTGACCTCCGACTGCAGATTCACCTTCACCTTCAGCTCGATGATCGCAACCCGTTCAAAGTCGGGATGAAGGACCTGTCGCATCTCCTCAAGATCAGACCCATCCGCTTCTTCCAGAGGGACATCAACATCAAAGGTTGGACAGCAATGTGGATATAATACATTTGACATGATTTGTCTCAAGGTAGTATTATAATGTTGAAGCCTAGAGTTGGTGGTTTTATTTATTTATTTATTTTATCCAACAGGGTTTATTGATGATTATGATAAAGTAAATATGTGTGAGAGGTATTCCATTACATGTCTAGATATACTGATCACATACCATACGTTTTTGGTCGTAGGACATCGGATGTGTCGACCACGTCATTGGTCAAGGCCTCCTCTGCCATCCGAGTCTCCTCATTCTGATGACAAAGACAAATAGATTGACTTTCTCAAATTTATTTTAAGATATTTATGTCTGATCTCTCCCTACTCAGCAACTGTGGAGCACTACCTGAACAGAACCTTCTACAACCTGACGACTGTGGCACTCCACGACTGGAAGACATACGGCGAGATGCGCAACATGGCCGAACAAAAGTATAACTTGTCCTTGATGGAGTCTCATCTCCCCAGTCAGACTCTAGAACAGGTAGGAGACAGTAGAGTTCCTTCTCCTCCCCTGTCAGACTCTCAAACAGGTAGGAGACGGTAGAGTTCCTTCTCCTCCCCAGTCAGACACTAGAACAGGTAGGAGACAGTAGAATTCCTTCACCTCCCCAGTCAGACACTAGAACAGGTAGGAGACAGTAGAGTTCCTTCTCCTCCCCAGTCAGACACTAGAACAGGTAGGAGACGGTAGAGTTCCTTCTCCTCCCCAGTCAGACGCTAGAACAGGTAGGAGATGGTAGAGTTCCTTCTCCTCCCCAGTCAGACACTAGAACAGGTAGGAGACGGTAGAGTTCCTTCTCCTCACCAGTCAGACACTAGAACAGGTAGGAGACCGTAGACTCTCTCCTCCTCCCCAGTCAGAAACTAGAACAGGTAGGAGACAGTAGAGTTCCTTCTCCTCCCCAGTCAGAAACTAGAACAGGTAGGAGACAGTAGAGTTCCTTCTCCTCCCCAGTCAGACTCTAGAACAGGTGGGAGACAGTAGAGTTCCTTCTCCTCCCCAGTCAGACACTAGAACAGGTAGAAGACGGTAGAGTTCCTTCTCCTCCCCAGTCGGACACTAGAACAGGTAGGAGACAGTAGAGTTCCTTCTCCTCACCAGTCAGACACTAGAACAGGTAGGAGACGGTAGAGTTCCTTCTCCTCCCCAGTCAGACACAAGAACAGGTAGGAGACAGTAGAGCTCCTTCTCCTCCCCAGTCAGACACTAGAACAGGTAGGAGACGGTAGAGTTCCTTCTCCTCCCCAGTCAGACACTAGAACAGGTAGGAGACAGTAGAGTTCCTTCTCCTCCCCAGTCAGACACTAGAACAGGTAGAAGACGGTAGAGTTCCTTCTCCTCCCCAGTCGGACACTAGAACAGGTAGGAGACAGTAGAGCTCCTTCTCCTCACCAGTCAGACACTAGAACAGGTAGGAGACGGTAGAGTTCCTTCACCTCCCCAGTCAGACACAAGAACAGGTAGGAGACAGTAGAGCTCCTTCTCCTCCCCAGTCAGACACTAGAACAGGTAGGAGACGGTAGAGTTCCTTCTCCTCCCCAGTCAGACACTAGAACAGGTAGGAGACAGTAGAGTTCCTTCTCCTCCCCAGTCAGACACTAGAACAGGTAGGAGACGGCAGAATTCCTTCTCCTCACCAGTCAGACACTAGAACAGGTAGGAGACAGTAGAGTTCCTTCTCCTCACCAAGTCAGACACTAGAACAGGTAGGAGACAGTAGAGTTCCTTCTCCTCACCAGTCAGACACTAGAACAGGTAGGAGACAGTAGAGTTCCTTCTCCCCAGTCAGACACTAGAACAGGTAGGAGACAGTAGAGTTCCTTCTCCTCCCCAGTCAGACACTAGAACAGGTAGGAGACAGTAGAGCTCCTTCTCCCCAGTCAGACACTAGAACATGTAGGAGACAGTAGAGTTCCTTCTCCTCCCCAGTCAGACACTAGAACAGGTAGGAGACAGTAGAGTTCCTTCTCCTCCCCAGTCAGACACTATAACAGGTAGGAGACGGTAGAGTTCCTTCTCCTCCCCATTCAGACTCTAGAACAGGTAGGAGACAGTAGAGTTCCTTCTCCTCCCCAGTCAGACACTAGAACAGGTAGGAGACGGTAGAGTTCCTTCTCCTCCCCAGTCAGACACTAGAACAGGTAGGAGACGGTAGAGCTCCTTCTCCCCAGTCAGACACTAGAACAGGTAGGAGACAGTAGAATTCCTTCTCCTCCCCAGTCAGACACTAGAACAGGTAGGAGACGGTAGAATTCCTACTCCCCAGTCAGACACTAGAACAGGTAGGAGACAGTAGAGTTCCTTCTCCTCCCCAGCCAGACACTAGAACATGGGGGGGCAGTAGAGTTCCTTCTCCCCAGTCAGACACTAGAACAGGTAGGAGACGGTAGAATGCCTTCTCCTCCCCACTCAGGCACTAGAACAGGTAGGAGACAGTTACCTTCTATCCTAGTCAGTTTGAAAATATTTTATTTCGTCTGGTAAACGACTCTAGCTGTTATATCCTGAATGCCTACACACTGCCCTGAAGCTCAGTGTCTACTGTTAGCCTCACAGTACTGTGTGTGATGTTGCAGGGTCTAGATGTGCTTGAAATCATGAGGAACATCCATGTGTTTGTGTCCAAGTATCTCTACAATCTCAACAACCAGGTGTGTATGTCCAGCCTTGTGTCGCCTTCCCTTCTAAAGCTAACCCCAACTTACACCTACACTAACACCTCAACTTACTCCTCAACTTACACCCACACTTACACCTCAACTTACTCCTCAACTTACACCTCAACTTACTCCTCAACTTACACCCACACTTACACCTCAACTCACACCCACACTTACACCTCAACTTACACCTCAACTCACACCCACACTTACACCCACACTTACACCTCAACTCACACCCACACTTACTCCTCAACTCACACCCACACTAACACCTCAACTTACTCCTCAACTTACTCCTCAACTTACACCCACACTAACACCTCAACTTACACCTCAACTTACACCCACACTTACACCTCAATTCACACCCACACTTACTCCTCAACTTACACCTCAACTCACACCCACACTTACACCCACACTTACACCTCAACTCACACCCACACTTACTCCTCAACTCACACCCACACAAACACCTCAACTTACTCCTCAACTTACTCCTCAACTTACACCCACACTAACACCTCAACTTACACCTCAACTTACACCCACACTTACACCTCAACTCACACCCACACTTACTCCTCAACTCACACCCACACTTACTCCTCAACTTACACCCACACTTACACCTCAACTTACATCCACACTTACACCTCAACTTACACCTCAACTCACTCCTCAACTTACACCTCAACGTACACCTCAACTTACACCCACACTAACTCCTCAATTTACACCTGAACTTACACCCACACTTACTCCTCAACTTACTCCTCAACTTACACCCACACTTACACCTCAACTTACTCCTCAACTTACATCCAAACTTACACCTCAACTTACACGTCAACGTACACCTCAACTCACACCTACACCTCAATTTACATCCCAAATTACATATCAATTTACACCTCAACTAACACCCACACTTACTCCTCAACTTACTCCTCAACTTACACCCACACTTACACCTCAACTTACACCCACACTTTCACCTCAACCCACACCCACATTTACACCTGAACTTACACCACAACTTACACCTCAACTTACACCCACACTTTCACCTTAACTTACATCCGAACTTACACCTCAACTTACACCTCAACCTACACCTACACTTACACCTCAACTTACACCCACACTTTCACCTCAACCCACACCCACATTTACACCTGAACTTACACCACAACTTACACCTCAACTTACACCCACACTTTCACCTTAACTTACATCCGAACTTACACCTCAACTTACACCTCAACCTACACCTACACTTAAACCTCAATTTACACCTCAACTTACACCTCAACTTGCACCGACACTAACATCTCAACTTACACCTGAACTTACTCCTTAGCTCACACCCACACTTACACCTCAACCTATTCCTCAACTTACACCTCAACTTACACCCACACTTACACCTCAACTCACACCCACATTTACACCTGAACTTACACCACAACTTACACCTCAACTTACACCCACACTTACACCTCAACTCACACCCACACTTACTCCTCAACTCACACCCACACTTACTCCTCAACTTACACCCACACTTACACCTCAACTTACATCCACACTTACACCTCAACTTACACCTCAACTCACTCCTCAACTTACACCTCAACGTACACCTCAACTTACACCCACACTAACTCCTCAATTTACACCTGAACTTACACCCACACTTACTCCTCAACTTACTCCTCAACTTACACCCACACTTACACCTCAACTTACACCTCAACTCACTCCTCAACTTACACCTCAACGTACACCTCAACTTACACCCACACTTACACCTCAACTTACACCTCAACTTACACCTCAACTCACTCCTCAACTTACACCTCAACGTACACCTCAACTTACATCCACACTTACACCTCAACTTACACCTCAACTCACTCCTCAACTTACACCTCAACGTACACCTCAACTAACACCCACACTTACTCCTCAACTTACTCCTCAACTTACACCCACACTTACACCTCAACTAACACCCACACTTACTCCTCAACTTACACCTCAACTTACACCTCAACGTACACCTCAACTCACTCCTACACCTCAATTTACATCCCAAATTACATATCAATTTACACCTCAACTAACACCCACACTTACTCCTCAACTTACTCCTCAACTTACACCCACACTTACACCTCAACTTACACCCACACTTTCACCTCAACCCACACCCACATTTACACCTGAACTTACACCACAACTTACACCTCAACTTACACCCACACTTTCACCTTAACTTACATCCGAACTTACACCTCAACTTACACGTCAACGTACACCTCAACTCACACCTACACCTCAATTTACATCCCAAATTACATATCAATTTACACCTCAACTAACACCCACACTTACTCCTCAACTTACTCCTCAACTTACACCCACACTTACACCTCAACTTACACCCACACTTTCACCTCAACCCACACCCACATTTACACCTGAACTTACACCACAACTTACACCTCAACTTACACCCACACTTACACCTCAACTCACACCCACATTTACACCTGAACTTACACCACAACTTACACCTCAACTTACACCCACACTTTCACCTTAACTTACATCCGAACTTACACCTCAACTTACACCTCAACCTACACCTCAACTCACACCTACACCTCAATTTACATCCAAAATTACATATCAATTTACACCTCAACTTTCACCTACACTTAAACCTCAATTTATACCTCAACTTACACCTCAACTTGCACCGACACTAACATCTCAACTTACACCTCAACTTACTCCTTAGCTCACATCCACACTTACACCTCAACCTATTCCTCAACTTACACCTCAACTTACACCCACACTTACACCTCAACTCACACCCACACTTACAATTCAAGTTACACCTCAACTAACACCCACACTTACACCTCAACCTATTCCTCAACTTACACCTCAACTTACACCCACACTTACACCTCAACTCACACCCACACTTACAATTCAAGTTACACCTCAACTTACACCCACACTTACACCTCAACCTATTCCTCAACTTACACCTCAACTTACACCCACACTTACACCTCAACTCACACCCACACTTACAATTCAATTTACACCTCAACTAACACCTCAACTTACTTCTCAACTTACTTCTCAACTTACACCCACACCTACACCTCAACCCACACCCACATTTACACCCGAACTTACATCACAACTTACACCCACACTTTCACCTCAACTTACATCCGAACTTACACCTCAACTTACACCTCAACTTACACCTCAACGTACACCTCAACGTACACCTCAGCTCACACCTACACCTCAACTTACATCCGAAATTACATATCAATTTACACCTCAACTTTCACCTACACTTAAACCTCAATTTACACCTCAACTTACACCTCATCTTACACCGACACTTACATCTCAACTAACACCCGCACTTAGACCCTCCCTCCTAAAGCTAATCCAAACTTACATCTCAACTTACACCCACACTTAGACCCTAACTCCTAAAGCTAACCCAAACTTACATCTCAACTTACACCCACACTTAGACCCTTCCTCCTAAAGCTAACCCAAACTTACATCTCAACTTACACCAACACTTAGACCCTCCCTGCTAAAGCTAACCCAAACTTACATCTCAACTTACACCCACACTTACACCTCATGTGTGGTGAACTGGCATAATTGTTCTTTTATTATTGGAGGAGACCAATATAGATATAGGCAAACGATTTGGCAGTTCTAGCAAATCTGGATCGGGTGGTCAGACTCGCTGACTTGCTTGATGCGTAGGTCGATGCTCATAATGTCAATCAGTGGATTGTGTGGTCAAGGCTTGATTATTTACAGACTGCCGTTATGTAGCTGGAATATTGCTGAGTGTGGTGCTAAACAATAAACAAACATGTAGCAAATCTGACCCAAATCATGAACATTTTCATCAATACCTGGACTTGAATTGGGCAAACAATTCTTGAGTCTCTGTTTAGGCTCTCTGTCAGCAGTATGTAATGATTCACTGTCAAGGCCGGATGGCATTCCTAATTATATGGTATTCTTTTTAATTTCTGTATTTACCTATCATTGCAGATATTTGTGGAGAGGACAAGCAACAACAAACATCTGAACACCATCAACATCCGGCACATAGCCAACTCTATACGGACACATGGCATTGGCATCATGAACACTACTGTGAGTCTCTTTGTTCACCTGTGTTTACTTGTGTTCACATGGAGAGGGGGCACGGGTGGTCCAATCATCTAAGGCGCTGCAGTTTGCTGTGCAGAGTTGCTTCAGGCTTTCCTCCCATGTTAAGCTTTCATGCTGTGATATAACTGGAATACTGTTAAAAGCGGGAAATCCTTGACAACTTTCATGGACCCTGTCTGAATGTATGTCCGAATGTGACACAGGATGTGGGATGAGGAGTCACATGTATGAAGTAGGACGAGTACTTCCATGTGTCACCGCTTGTAAGGACTAGCACTTAGCTGCAGCCATGCTGATTTAGTGTCATCACATCCTGATTGATTTGAGCAGTAGACTGGACGCCATTACCCAGGGTTCTTCTTTTCTCCCTGCTACCTGATCACCGACTCGGTGCTTCATGCTTCTTGGTGTGACATCATGGTTAGGTAATGATGAGTATAATACACTGCTGGTTGTGTAGTCAGGAGAAACTTTTTAAGTCAGTTAATTATGCTTGAAGATGTATAGCTCACCTGACTGAAAGTCAAGTGAACTTATGTTGTGTTCTCTTTGTTTGGTGTTTGTCATAAATTAAAGCAAAAAGTATTTATGCATAAAATATTTGAATATCAATGCTGACAGCAACTTGAGTTAAGCGGCTGTTGATATTTTAAAAACTTGGCGACATGTTCAGGTGAGCTACAGTGCTGTTGCACTAATTTAGGAATTTAGAATCAAAATCATTTTCTTTAGGCCTGTGCTAACAAGAGACCAACTGTAATTGGTCATCAGTGTCATAAGATACTGGGGGCGGGCAGGTAGCCTAGTGGTTAAAGCGTTCGCTCGTCATGCGGAAGACCCGGGTTCGATTCCCGACATGGGTACGATGTGTGAAGCCCATTTCTGGTGTCCCCCGCCGTGATATTGCTGGAATATTGCTAAAAGCTGTGTAAAACCATACTCACTCACTCACTCATAAGATACTGTATATTTGTGGTATTATCAACAAGCGTCAAATCTTGGCTGACATTTAACAACCTTTGATGAGAGCGATAACTAACTGAGTCTTCATTCCAGGTCAATTTCACGTACCAGTTCCTTCGCAAGAAATTCTTCATCTTCTCTCAGTTCATGTATGATGAACACATTAAATCCAGACTGATCAAAGTGAGTATTGAAAACAGATTGTTTATTGCTGGAACATGTTTTATGAATGTTTGGGATGACATGTCAAGCAGTGGCCATGGACCCTTTAGCATGGGGACCTTGGTCCTGTTCCGCAAAGCAATGTTAGCACTGGTGATCGTTACTCCCAATACACAGTTGCTGTTGGTGACATCTTCAGAGTTTCATACGGAATACTCCCTGCCCATGATGAGTTCAATCCAAATACCGGCAGAGGTAAGGGGAAATGGGCCTTAAGGTCGCGTTCAAGATTAGTGCACTGATGTAGCTCCTAAAACAATAAATGCAGCCAGCTGAACCATGTTTTTGGGTAACTTGGCTGCATGGCAGCAAGATAATAGTCAAGGAGAAGTCATTCTTGATGAATTAATTTTTCAGGACTGGAAGTTTTTCAAGGAAAATCATATGCAGACTGATCAAAAGGTAACATCAACCATGTCATTACATCGCTGTTACATCATAGTCTTTATAGTAACCAAGCTATCAATAGTGCCAAATACTATTAATTATATCACTGTTACATCATAGTCTTTATCATAACATAGCTATCAATAGTGCCAAATACTATTAATTATATCACTGTTACATCAGTCTTTATCATAACATAGCTATCAATAGTGCCAAATACTATTAGTTTTATCACTGTTACATCATAGTCTTTTCGTAACACAGCTATCAATAGTGCCAAATACTATTAGTTATATCACTGTTACATCATAGTCTTTATAGTAACATAGCTATCAATAGTGCCAAATACTATTAGTTATATCACTGTTACATCATAGTCTTTATAGTAACCAAGCTATCAATAGTGCCAAATACTATTAATTATATCACTGTTACATCATAGTCTTTATCATAACATAGCTATCAATAGTGCCAAATACTATTAATTATATCACTGTTACATCAGTCTTTATCATAACATAGCTATCAATAGTGCCAAATACTATTAGTTTTATCACTGTTACATCATAGTCTTTTCGTAACACAGCTATCAATAGTGCCAAATACTATTAGTTATATCACTGTTACATCATAGTCTTTATAGTAACATAGCTATCAATAGTGCCAAATACTATTAGTTATATCACTGTTACATCATAGTCTTTATACTAACATAGCTATCAATAGTGCCAAATACTATTAGTTATATCACAGTTACATCATAGTCTTTATCCTAACAGGGGCGGTCGGGTAGCCTAGTGGTTAAAGCGTTCGCTCATCATGCCGAAGACCCGGGTTCAATTCCCGACATGGGTACAATGTGTGAAGCCCATTACTGGTGTCCCCCGCCGTGATATTGCTGGAATATTGCTAAAAGCGGCGTTAAACCATACTCACTCACTCACTCTTTATCGTAACGTAGCTATCAATAGTGCCAAATACTATTAATTATATCACTGTTACATCATAGTCTTTATCATAACATAGCTATCAATAGTGCCAAAATACTATTAGTTATATCACTGTTACATCATAGTCTTTTCGTAACATAGCTATCAATAGTGCCAAATACTATTAGTTATATCACTGTTACATCATAGTCTTTATAGTAACTTAGCTATCAATAGTGCCAAATACTATTAGTTATATCACAGTTACATCATAGTCTTTATACTAACATAGCTATCAATAGTGCCAAATACTATTAGTTATATCACAGTTACATCATAGTCTTTATCCTAACAGGGGCGGTCGGGTAGCCTAGTGGTTAAAGCGTTCGCTCATCACGCCGAAGACCCGGGTTCAATTCCCGACATGGGTACAATGTGTGAAGCCCATTACTGGTGTCCCCCGCCGTGATATTGCTGGAATATTGCTAAAAGCGGCGTTAAACCATATTCACTCACTCACTCTTTATCGTAACGTAGCTATCAATAGTGCCAAATTCAGTTCAGTGTTTTACAGATATGGTGCAAGACACTTACAGTACCACATTCTGCAAATGGTCAGATGAAGTGTTGTAGATATTAATGTCATGTTTCACAAACTTTGTAAGTAAACAGTATATCATAAACACATGTATGAAAAGTAAGATCTGATATGAAGTCACATGAACTTGCAGTACCCATTTGAGCGAGCAGACAAGTTCAACAAGGGAATCCGGAAGTTGGGCCTGACACCTGATGGAGAGAGTTACCTAGACCAGTTCCGCACCCTCATCACACAGATAGGTCAGTGGTCATTCAGGCTCTATCCCTCATCACACAGATAGGTCAG
Source organism: Haliotis rufescens (assembly GCF_023055435.1). NCBI lineage: Eukaryota > Metazoa > Mollusca > Gastropoda > Lepetellida > Haliotidae > Haliotis > Haliotis rufescens. The sequence continues at coordinate 33,401,379 of NW_025963846.1, forward strand.
TGGGCATTCAGTCTCTATCCCTCATCACACAGATAGGTCAGTGGGCATTCAGTCTCTATCCCTCATCACACAGATAGGTCAGTGGGCATTCAGTCTCTGTTCCTCATCATACAGATAGGTCAGTGGGCATTCAGTCTCTATCCCTCATCACACAGATAGGTCAGTTGGCATTCAGTCTCTATCCCTCATCACACAGATAGGTCAGTGGGCATTCAGTCTCTATCCCCCATCACACAGATAGGTCAGTGGGCATTCAGTCTCCTCTATCCCCCATCACACAGACAGGTCAGTGGGCATTCAGTCTCTATCCCCCATCACACAGACAGGTCAGTGGGCATTCAGTCTCTATCCCTCATCACACAGATAGGTGAGTGGGCATTCAGTCTCCTCTATCCCTCATCACACAGATAGGTCAGTGGGCATTCAGTCTCTGTTCCTCATCACACAGATAGGTCAGTGGGCATTTAGTCTCTATCCCTCATCACACAGATAGGTCAGTGGGCATTCAGTCTCTATCCCCCATCACACAGATAAGTCAGTGGGCATTCAGTCTCCTCTGTTCCTCATCACACAGATAGGTCAGTTGGCATTCAGTCTCCTCTATCCCTCATCACACAGATAGGTCAGTGGGCATTCAGTCTCCTCTGTTCCTCATCACACAGATAGGTCAGTGGGCATTCAGTCTCCTCTCTCCGTCATCACACAGATATGTCAGTGGGCATTCAGTCTCCTCTATCCCTCATCACACAGATAGGTCAGTGGGCATTCAGTCTCCTCTATCCCTCATCACACAGATAGGTCAGTGGGCATTCAGTCTCCTCTATCCCCCATCACACAGATAGGTCAGTGGGCATTCAGTCTCCTCTATCCCTCATCACACAGATAGGTCAGTTGGCATTCAGTCTCCTCTATCCCCCATCACACAGATAGGTCAGTGGGCATTCAGTCTCCTCTATCCCCCATCACACAAAGATAGGTCAGTGGGCATTCAGTCTCTGTTCCTCATCACACAGATAGGTCAGTGGGCATTCAGTCTCCTCTATCCCCCATCACACAGAGATAGGTCAGTGGGCATTCAGTCTCTGTTCCTCATCACACAGATAGGTCAGTGGGCATTCAGTCTCCTCTATCACCCATCACACAGATAGGTCAGTGGGCATTCAGTCTCTATCCCTCATCACACAGATAGGTCAGTGGGCATTCAGTCTCCTCTATCCCCCATCACACAGATAGGTCAGTGGGCATTCAGTCTCCTCTATCCCCCAACACACAGATTGGTCAGTGGGCATTCAGTCTCCTCTATCCCTCATCACACAGATAGGTCAGTGGGCATTCAGTCTCTATCCCCCATCACACAGATAGGTCAGTGGGCATTCAGTCTCCCTTATCCCCCATCACACAGATAGGTCAGTGGGCATTCAGTCTCCTCTATCCCCCATCACACAGAGATAGGTCAGTGGGCATTCAGTCTCTGTTCCTCATCACACAGATAGGTCAGTGGGCATTCAGTCTCCTCTTTCCCCCATCACACAGATAGGTCAGTGGGCATTCAGTCTCTATCCCTCATCACACAGATAGGTCAGTGGGCATTCAGTCTCCTCTATCCCCCATCACACAGAGATAGGTCAGTGGGCATTCAGTCTCTGTTCCTCATCACACAGATAGGTCAGTGGGCATTCAGTCTCCTCTATCCCCCATCACACAGATAGGTCAGTGGGCATTCAGTCTCTATCCCTCATCACACAGATAGGTCAGTGGGCATTCAGTCTCCTCTATCCCCCATCACACAGAGATAGGTCAGTGGGCATTCAGTCTCTGTTCCTCATCACACAGATAGGTCAGTGGGCATTCAGTCTCCTCTATCCCCCATCACACAGATAGGTCAGTGGGCATTCAGTCCCTATCCCTCATCACACAGATAGGTCAGTGGGGATTCAGTCTCATCTATCCCTCATCACACAGATAGGTCAGTGGGCATTCAGTCTCTATCCCTCATCACACAGATAGGTCAGTGGGCATTCAGTCTCTATCCCCCATCACACAGATAGGTCAGTGGGCATTCAGTCTCTTTCCCTCATCACACAGATAGGTCAGTGGGAATTCAGTCTCCTCTGTTCCTCATCACACATATAGGTCAGTGGGCATTCAGTCTCCTCTATCCCTCATCACACAGATAGGTCAGTGGGCATTCAGTCTCCTCTATCCCCCATCACACAGATAGGTCAGTGGGCATTCAGTCTCTATCCCCCATCACACAGATAGGTCAGTGGGCATTCAGTCTCCTCTATCCCCCATCACACAGATAGGTCACTGGGCATTCAGTCTCTCTCCCCTATCACACAGATAGGTCAGTGGGCATTCAGTCTGCTCTATCCCCCATCACACAGATAGGTAAGTTGGCATTCAGTCTCCTCTGTTCCTCATCACACAGATAGGTCAGTGGGCATTCAGTCTCCTCTATCCCTCATCACACAGATAGGTCAGTGGGCATTCAGTCTCTATCCCTCATCACACAGATAGGTCAGTGGGCATTCAGTCTCCTCTGTTCCTCATCACACAGATAGGTCAGTGGGCATTCAGTCTCCTCTATCCCTCATCACACAGATAGGTCAGTGGGCATTCAGTCTCCTCTATCCCCCATCACACAGAGATAGGTCAGTGGGCATTCAGTCTCTATCCCTCATCACACAGATACGTCAGTGGGCATTCAGTCTCTATCCCCCATCACACAGAGATAGGTCAGTGGGCATTCAGTCTCTTTCCCTCATCACACAGATAGGTCAGTGGGCATTCAGTCTCCTCTGTTCCTCATCACACAGATAGGTCAGTGGGCATTCAGTCTCTTTCCCTCATCACACAGATAGGTCAGTGGGCATTCAGTCTCCTCTGTTCCTCATCACACAGATAGGTCAGTGGGCATTCAGTCTCTATCCCCCATCACACAGATAGGTCAGTGGGCATTCAGTCTCTATCCCTCATCACACAGATAGGTCAGTGGGCATTCAGTCTCCTCTGTTCCTCATCACACAGATAGGTCAGTGGGCATTCAGTCTCCTCTATCCCTCATCACACAGATAGGTCAGTGGGCATTCAGTCTCCTCTATCCCCCATCACACAGAGATAGGTCAGTGGGCATTCAGTCTCTATCCCTCATCACACAGATAGGTCAGTGGGCATTCAGTCTCTATCCCCCATCACACAGATAGGTCAGTGGGCATTCAATCTCCTCTGTTCCTCATCACACAGATAGGTCAGTGGGCATTCAGTCTCTATCCCTCATCACACAGATAGGTCAGTGGGCATTCAGTCTCCTCTATCCCCCATCACACAGATAGGTCAGTGGGCATTCAGTCTCTGTTCCTCATCACACAGATAGGTCAGTGGGCATTCAGTCTCTATCCCTCATCACACAGATAGGTCAGTGGGCATTCAGTCTCTGTTCCTCATCACACAGATAGGTCAGTGGGCATTCAGTCTCTTTCCCTCATCACACAGATAGGTCAGTGGGCATTCAGTCTCCTCTATCCCTCATCACACAGATATGTCAGTGGGCATTCAGTCTCCTCTATCCCTCATCACACAGATAGGTCAGTGGGCATTCAGTCTCCTCTATCCCTCATCACACAGATAGGTCAGTGGGCATTCAGTCTCCTCTATCCCCCATCACACAGATAGGTCAGTGGGCATTCAGTCTCCTCTATCCCTCATCACACAGATAGGTCAGTTGGCATTCAGTCTCCTCTATCCCCCATCACACAGATAGGTCAGTGGGCATTCAGTCTCCTCTATCCCCCATGACACAAAGATAGGTCAGTGGGCATTCAGTCTCTGTTCCTCATCACACAGATAGGTCAGTGGGCATTCAGTCTCCTCTATCCCCCATCACACAGAGATAGGTCAGTGGGCATTCAGTCTCTGTTCCTCATCACACGGATAGGTCAGTGGGCATTCAGTCTCCTCTATCACCCATCACACAGATAGGTCAGTGGGCATTCAGTCTCTATCCCTCATCACACAGATAGGTCAGTGGGCATTCAGTCTCCTCTATCCCCCATCACACAGATAGGTCAGTGGGCATTCAGTCTCCTCTATCCCCCAACACACAGATTGGTCTGTGGGCATTCAGTCTCCTCTATCCCTCATCACACAGATAGGTCAGTGGGCATTCAGTCTCTATCCCCCATCACACAGATAGGTCAGTGGGCATTCAGTCTCCCTTATCCCCCATCACACAGATAGGTCAGTGGGCATTCAGTCTCCTCTATCCCCCATCACACAGAGATAGGTCAGTGGGCATTCAGTCTCTGTTCCTCATCACACAGATAGGTCAGTGGGCATTCAGTCTCCTCTTTCCCCCATCACACAGATAGGTCAGTGGGCATTCAGTCTCTATCCCTCATCACACAGATAGGTCAGTGGGCATTCAGTCTCCTCTATCCCCCATCACACAGAGATAGGTCAGTGGGCATTCAGTCTCTGTTCCTCATCACACAGATAGGTCAGTGGGCATTCAGTCTCCTCTATCCCCCATCACACAGATAGGTCAGTGGGCATTCAGTCTCTATCCCTCATCACACAGATAGGTCAGTGGGCATTCAGTCTCCTCTATCCCCCATCACACAGAGATAGGTCAGTGGGCATTCAGTCTCTGTTCCTCATCACACAGATAGGTCAGTGGGCATTCAGTCTCCTCTATCCCCCATCACACAGATAGGTCAGTGGGCATTCAGTCCCTATCCCTCATCACACAGATAGGTCAGTGGGGATTCAGTCTCATCTATCCCTCATCACACAGATAGGTCAGTGGGCATTCAGTCTCTATCCCTCATCACACAGATAGGTCAGTGGGCATTCAGTCTCTATCCCCCATCACACAGATAGGTCAGTGGGCATTCAGTCTCTTTCCCTCATCACACAGATAGGTCAGTGGGAATTCAGTCTCCTCTGTTCCTCATCACACATATAGGTCAGTGGGCATTCAGTCTCCTCTATCCCTCATCACACAGATAGGTCAGTGGGCATTCAGTCTCCTCTATCCCCCATCACACAGATAGGTCAGTGGGCATTCAGTCTCTATCCCCCATCACACAGATAGGTCAGTGGGCATTCAGTCTCCTCTATCCCCCATCACACAGATAGGTCACTGGGCATTCAGTCTCTCTCCCCTATCACACAGATAGGTCAGTGGGCATTCAGTCTGCTCTATCCCCCATCACACAGATAGGTAAGTTGGCATTCAGTCTCCTCTGTTCCTCATCACACAGATAGGTCAGTGGGCATTCAGTCTCCTCTATCCCTCATCACACAGATAGGTCAGTGGGCATTCAGTCTCTATCCCTCATCACACAGATAGGTCAGTGGGCATTCAGTCTCCTCTGTTCCTCATCACACAGATAGGTCAGTGGGCATTCAGTCTCCTCTATCCCTCATCACACAGATAGGTCAGTGGGCATTCAGTCTCCTCTATCCCCCATCACACAGAGATAGGTCAGTGGGCATTCAGTCTCTATCCCTCATCACACAGATAGGTCAGTGGGCATTCAGTCTCTATCCCCCATCACACAGATAGGTCAGTGGGCATTCAGTCTCTTTCCCTCATCACACAGATAGGTCAGTGGGCATTCAGTCTCCTCTGTTCCTCATCACACAGATAGGTCAGTGGGCATTCAGTCTCTTTCCCTCATCACACAGATAGGTCAGTGGGCATTCAGTCTCCTCTGTTCCTCATCACACAGATAGGTCAGTGGGCATTCAGTCTCTATCCCCCATCACACAGATAGGTCAGTGGGCATTCAGTCTCTATCCCTCATCACACAGATAGGTCAGTGGGCATTCAGTCTCCTCTGTTCCTCATTACACAGATAGGTCAGTGGGCATTCAGTCTCCTCTATCCCTCATCACACAGATAGGTCAGTGGGCATTCAGTCTCCTCTATCCCCCATCACACAGAGATAGGTCAGTGGGCATTCAGTCTCTATCCCTCATCACACAGATAGGTCAGTGGGCATTCAGTCTCTATCCCCCATCACACAGATAGGTCAGTGGGCATTCAATCTCCTCTGTTCCTCATCACACAGATAGGTCAGTGGGCATTCAGTCTCTATCCCTCATCACACAGATAGGTCAGTGGGCATTCAGTCTCCTCTATCCCCCATCACACAGATAGGTCAGTGGGCATTCAGTCTCTGTTCCTCATCACACAGATAGGTCAGTGGGCATTCAGTCTCTATCCCTCATCACACAGATAGGTCAGTGGGCATTCAGTCTCTGTTCCTCATCACACAGATAGGTCAGTGGGCATTCAGTCTCTATCCCTCATCACACAGATAGGTCAGTGGGCATTCAGTCTCTGTTCCTCATCACACAGATAGGTCAGTGGGCATTCAGTCTCTTTCCCTCATCACACAGATAGGTCAGTGGGCATTCAGTCTCCTCTATCCCTCATCACACAGATATGTCAGTGGGCATTCAGTCTCCTCTATCCCTCATCACACAGATAGGTCAGTGGGCATTCAGTCTCCTCTATCCCTCATCACACAGATAGGTCAGTGGGCATTCAGTCTCCTCTATCCCCCATCACACAGATAGGTCAGTGGGCATTCAGTCTCTATCCCTCATCACACAGATAGGTCAGTGGGCATTCAGTCTCTATCCCCCATCACACAGATAGGTCAGTGGGCATTCAGTCTCTTTCCCTCATCACACAGATAGGTCAGTGGGAATTCAGTCTCCTCTGTTCCTCATCACACAGATAGGTCAGTGGGCATTCAGTCTCCTCTACCCCTCATCACACAGATAGGTCAGTGGGCATTCAGTCTCCTCTATCCCCCATCACACAGATAGGTCAGTGGGCATTCAGTCTCTATCCCCCATCACACAGATAGGTCAGTGGGCATTCAGTCTCCTCTATCCCCCATCACACAGATAGGTCACTGGGCATTCAGTCTCTCTCCCCTATCACACAGATAGGTCAGTGGGCATTCAGTCTGCTCTATCCCCCATCACACAGATAGGTAAGTTGGCATTCAGTCTCCTCTGTTCCTCATCACACAGATAGGTCAGTGGGCATTCAGTCTCCTCTATCCCTCATCACACAGATAGGTCAGTGGGCATTCAGTCTCTATCCCTCATCACACAGATAGGTCAGTGGGCATTCAGTCTCCTCTGTTCCTCATCACACAGATAGGTCAGTGGGCATTCAGTCTCCTCTATCCCTCATCACACAGATAGGTCAGTGGGCATTCAGTCTCCTCTATCCCCCATCACACAGAGATAGGTCAGTGGGCATTCAGTCTCTATCCCTCATCACACAGATAGGTCAGTGGGCATTCAGTCTCTATCCCCCATCACACAGATAGGTCAGTGGGCATTCAGTCTCTTTCCCTCATCACACAGATAGGTCAGTGGGCATTCAGTCTCCTCTGTTCCTCATCACACAGATAGGTCAGTGGGCATTCAGTCTCTTTCCCTCATCACACAGATAGGTCAGTGGGCATTCAGTCTCCTCTGTTCCTCATCACACAGATAGGTCAGTGGGCATTCAGTCTCTATCCCCCATCACACAGATAGGTCAGTGGGCATTCAGTCTCTATCCCTCATCACACAGATAGGTCAGTGGGCATTCAGTCTCCTCTGTTCCTCATCACACAGATAGGTCAGTGGGCATTCAGTCTCCTCTATCCCTCATCACACAGATAGGTCAGTGGGCATTCAGTCTCCTCTATCCCCCATCACACAGAGATAGGTCAGTGGGCATTCAGTCTCTATCCCTCATCACACAGATAGGTCAGTGGGCATTCAGTCTCTATCCCCCATCACACAGATAGGTCAGTGGGCATTCAGTCTCTTTCCCTCATCACACAGATAGGTCAGTGGGCATTCAGTCTCCTCTGTTCCTCATCACACAGATAGGTCAGTGGGCATTCAGTCTCTTTCCCTCATCACACAGATAGGTCAGTGGGCATTCAGTCTCCTCTGTTCCTCATCACACAGATAGGTCAGTGGGCATTCAGTCTCTATCCCCCATCACACAGATAGGTCAGTGGGCATTCAGTCTCTATCCCTCATCACACAGATAGGTCAGTGGGCATTCAGTCTCCTCTGTTCCTCATCACACAGATAGGTCAGTGGGCATTCAGTCTCCTCTATCCCTCATCACACAGATAGGTCAGTGGGCATTCAGTCTCCTCTATCCCCCATCACACAGAGATAGGTCAGTGGGCATTCAGTCTCTATCCCTCATCACACAGATAGGTCAGTGGGCATTCAGTCTCTATCCCCCATCACACAGATAGGTCAGTGGGCATTCAATCTCCTCTGTTCCTCATCACACAGATAGGTCAGTGGGCATTCAGTCTCTATCCCTCATCACACAGATAGGTCAGTGGGCATTCAGTCTCCTCTATCCCCCATCACACAGATAGGTCAGTGGGCATTCAGTCTCTGTTCCTCATCACACAGATAGGTCAGTGGGCATTCAGTCTCTATCCCTCATCACACAGATAGGTCAGTGGGCATTCAGTCTCTGTTCCTCATCACACAGATAGGTCAGTGGGCATTCAGTCTCTTTCCCTCATCACACAGATAGGTCAGTGGGCATTCAGTCTCCTCTATCCCTCATCACACAGATATGTCAGTGGGCATTCAGTCTCCTCTATCCCTCATCACACAGATAGGTCAGTGGGCATTCAGTCTCCTCTATCCCTCATCACACAGATAGGTCAGTGGGCATTCAGTCTCCTCTATCCCCCATCACACAGATAGGTCAGTGGGCATTCAGTCTCCTCTATCCCTCATCACACAGATAGGTCAGTTGGCATTCAGTCTCCTCTATCCCCCATCACACAGATAGGTCAGTGGGCATTCAGTCTCCTCTATCCCCCATCACACAAAGATAGGTCAGTGGGCATTCAGTCTCTGTTCCTCATCACACAGATAGGTCAGTGGGCATTCAGTCTCCTCTATCCCCCATCACACAGAGATAGGTCAGTGGGCATTCAGTCTCTGTTCCTCATCACACGGATAGGTCAGTGGGCATTCAGTCTCCTCTATCACCCATCACACAGATAGGTCAGTGGGCATTCAGTCTCTATCCCTCATCACACAGATAGGTCAGTGGGCATTCAGTCTCCTCTATCCCCCATCACACAGATAGGTCAGTGGGCATTCAGTCTCCTCTATCCCCCAACACACAGATTGGTCTGTGGGCATTCAGTCTCCTCTATCCCTCATCACACAGATAGGTCAGTGGGCATTCAGTCTCTATCCCCCATCACACAGATAGGTCAGTGGGCATTCAGTCTCCCTTATCCCCCATCACACAGATAGGTCAGTGGGCATTCAGTCTCCTCTATCCCCCATCACACAGAGATAGGTCAGTGGGCATTCAGTCTCTGTTCCTCATCACACAGATAGGTCAGTGGGCATTCAGTCTCCTCTTTCCCCCATCACACAGATAGGTCAGTGGGCATTCAGTCTCTATCCCTCATCACACAGATAGGTCAGTGGGCATTCAGTCTCCTCTATCCCCCATCACACAGAGATAGGTCAGTGGGCATTCAGTCTCTATCCCTCATCACACAGATAGGTCAGTGGGCATTCAGTCTCTATCCCCCATCACACAGATAGGTCAGTGGGCATTCAGTCTCTTTCCCTCATCACACAGATAGGTCAGTGGGCATTCAGTCTCCTCTGTTCCTCATCACACAGATAGGTCAGTGGGCATTCAGTCTCTTTCCCTCATCACACAGATAGGTCAGTGGGCATTCAGTCTCCTCTGTTCCTCATCACACAGATAGGTCAGTGGGCATTCAGTCTCTATCCCCCATCACACAGATAGGTCAGTGGGCATTCAGTCTCTATCCCTCATCACACAGATAGGTCAGTGGGCATTCAGTCTCCTCTGTTCCTCATCACACAGATAGGTCAGTGGGCATTCAGTCTCCTCTATCCCTCATCACACAGATAGGTCAGTGGGCATTCAGTCTCCTCTATCCCCCATCACACAGAGATAGGTCAGTGGGCATTCAGTCTCTATCCCTCATCACACAGATAGGTCAGTGGGCATTCAGTCTCTATCCCCCATCACACAGATAGGTCAGTGGGCATTCAATCTCCTCTGTTCCTCATCACACAGATAGGTCAGTGGGCATTCAGTCTCTATCCCTCATCACACAGATAGGTCAGTGGGCATTCAGTCTCCTCTATCCCCCATCACACAGATAGGTCAGTGGGCATTCAGTCTCTGTTCCTCATCACACAGATAGGTCAGTGGGCATTCAGTCTCTATCCCTCATCACACAGATAGGTCAGTGGGCATTCAGTCTCTGTTACTCATCACACAGATAGGTCAGTGGGCATTCAGTCTCTATCCCTCATCACACAGATAGGTCAGTGGGCATTCAGTCTCTGTTCCTCATCACACAGATAGGTCAGTGGGCATTCAGTCTCTTTCCCTCATCACACAGATAGGTCAGTGGGCATTCAGTCTCCTCTATCCCTCATCACACAGATATGTCAGTGGGCATTCAGTCTCCTCTATCCCTCATCACACAGATAGGTCAGTGGGCATTCAGTCTCCTCTATCCCTCATCACACAGATAGGTCAGTGGGCATTCAGTCTCCTCTATCCCCCATCACACAGATAGGTCAGTGGGCATTCAGTCTCTATCCCTCATCACACAGATAGGTCAGTGGGCATTCAGTCTCTATCCCCCATCACACAGATAGGTCAGTGGGCATTCAGTCTCTTTCCCTCATCACACAGATAGGTCAGTGGGAATTCAGTCTCCTCTGTTCCTCATCACACAGATAGGTCAGTGGGCATTCAGTCTCCTCTACCCCTCATCACACAGATAGGTCAGTGGGCATTCAGTCTCCTCTATCCCCCATCACACAGATAGGTCAGTGGGCATTCAGTCTCTATCCCCCATCACACAGATAGGTCACTGGGCATTCAGTCTCTCTCCCCTATCACACAGATAGGTCAGTGGGCATTCAGTCTGCTCTATCCCCCATCACACAGATAGGTAAGTTGGCATTCAGTCTCCTCTGTTCCTCATCACACAGATAGGTCAGTGGGCATTCAGTCTCCTCTATCCCTCATCACACAGATAGGTCAGTGGGCATTCAGTCTCTATCCCTCATCACACAGATAGGTCAGTGGGCATTCAGTGTCCTCTGTTCCTCATCACACAGATAGGTCAGTGGGCATTCAGTCTCCTCTATCCCTCATCACACAGATAGGTCAGTGGGCATTCAGTCTCCTCTATCCCCCATCACACAGAGATAGGTCAGTGGGCATTCAGTCTCTATCCCTCATCACACAGATAGGTCAGTGGGCATTCAGTCTCTATCCCCCATCACACAGATAGGTCAGTGGGCATTCAGTCTCTTTCCCTCATCACACAGATAGGTCAGTGGGCATTCAGTCTCCTCTGTTCCTCATCACACAGATAGGTCAGTGGGCATTCAGTCTCTTTCCCTCATCACACAGATAGGTCAGTGGGCATTCAGTCTCCTCTGTTCCTCATCACACAGATAGGTCAGTGGGCATTCAGTCTCTATCCCCCATCACACAGATAGGTCAGTGGGCATTCAGTCTCTATCCCTCATCACACAGATAGGTCAGTGGGCATTCAGTCTCCTCTGTTCCTCATCACACAGATAGGTCAGTGGGCATTCAGTCTCCTCTATCCCTCATCACACAGATAGGTCAGTGGGCATTCAGTCTCCTCTATCCCCCATCACACAGAGATAGGTCAGTGGGCATTCAGTCTCTATCCCTCATCACACAGATAGGTCAGTGGGCATTCAGTCTCTATCCCCCATCACACAGATAGGTCAGTGGGCATTCAGTCTCTTTCCCTCATCACACAGATAGGTCAGTGGGCATTCAGTCTCCTCTGTTCCTCATCACACAGATAGGTCAGTGGGCATTCAGTCTCTTTCCCTCATCACACAGATAGGTCAGTGGGCATTCAGTCTCCTCTGTTCCTCATCACACAGATAGGTCAGTGGGCATTCAGTCTCTATCCCCCATCACACAGATAGGTCAGTGGGCATTCAGTCTCTATCCCTCATCACACAGATAAGTCAGTGGGCATTCAGTCTCCTCTGTTCCTCATCACACAGATAGGTCAGTGGGCATTCAGTCTCCTCTATCCCTCATCACACAGATAGGTCAGTGGGCATTCAGTCTCCTCTATCCCCCATCACACAGAGATAGGTCAGTGGGCATTCAGTCTCTATCCCTCATCACACAGATAGGTCAGTGGGCATTCAGTCTCTATCCACCATCACACAGATAGGTCAGTGGGCATTCAATCTCCTCTGTTCCTCATCACACAGATAGGTCAGTGGGCATTCAGTCTCTATCCCTCATCACACAGATAGGTCAGTGGGCATTCAGTCTCCTCTATCCCCCATCACACAGATAGGTCAGTGGGCATTCAGTCTCTGTTCCTCATCACACAGATAGGTCAGTGGGCATTCAGTCTCTATCCCTCATCACACAGATAGGTCAGTGGGCATTCAGTCTCTGTTCCTCATCACACAGATAGGTCAGTGGGCATTCAGTCTCTTTCCCTCATCACACAGATAGGTCAGTGGGCATTCAGTCTCCTCTATCCCTCATCACACAGATATGTCAGTGGGCATTCATTCTCCTCTATCCCTCATCACACAGATAGGTCAGTGGGCATTCAGTCTCCTCTATCCCTCATCACACAGATAGGTCAGTGGGCATTCAGTCTCCTCTATCCCCCATCACACAGATAGGTCAGTGGGCATTCAGTCTCCTCTATCCCTCATCACACAGATAGGTCAGTTGGCATTCAGTCTCCTCTATCCCCCATCACACAGATAGGTCAGTGGGCATTCAGTCTCCTCTATCCCCCATCACACAAAGATAGGTCAGTGGGCATTCAGTCTCTGTTCCTCATCACACAGATAGGTCAGTGGGCATTCAGTCTCCTCTATCCCCCATCACACAGAGATAGGTCAGTGGGCATTCAGTCTCTGTTCCTCATCACACGGATAGGTCAGTGGGCATTCAGTCTCCTCTATCACCCATCACACAGATAGGTCAGTGGGCATTCAGTCTCTATCCCTCATCACACAGATAGGTCAGTGGGCATTCAGTCTCCTCTATCCCCCATCACACAGATAGGTCAGTGGGCATTCAGTCTCCTCTATCCCCCAACACACAGATTGGTCTGTGGGCATTCAGTCTCCTCTATCCCTCATCACACAGATAGGTCAGTGGGCATTCAGTCTCTATCCCCCATCACACAGATAGGTCAGTGGGCATTCAGTCTCCCTTATCCCCCATCACACAGATAGGTCAGTGGGCATTCAGTCTCCTCTATCCCCCATCACACAGAGATAGGTCAGTGGGCATTCAGTCTCTGTTCCTCATCACACAGATAGGTCAGTGGGCATTCAGTCTCCTCTTTCCCCCATCACACAGATAGGTCAGTGGGCATTCAGTCTCTATCCCTCATCACACAGATAGGTCAGTGGGCATTCAGTCTCCTCTATCCCCCATCACACAGAGATAGGTCAGTGGGCATTCAGTCTCTGTTCCTCATCACACAGATAGGTCAGTGGGCATTCAGTCTCCTCTATCCCCCATCACACAGATAGGTCAGTGGGCATTCAGTCTCTATCCCTCATCACACAGATAGGTCAGTGGGCATTCAGTCTCCTCTATCCCCCATCACACAGAGATAGGTCAGTGGGCATTCAGTCTCTGTTCCTCATCACACAGATAGGTCAGTGGGCATTCAGTCTCCTCTATCCCCCATCACACAGATAGGTCAGTGGGCATTCAGTCCCTATCCCTCATCACACAGATAGGTCAGTGGGGATTCAGTCTCATCTATCCCTCATCACACAGATAGGTCAGTGGGCATTCAGTCTCTATCCCTCATCACACAGATAGGTCAGTGGGCATTCAGTCTCTATCCCCCATCACACAGATAGGTCAGTGGGCATTCAGTCTCTTTCCCTCATCACACAGATAGGTCAGTGGGAATTCAGTCTCCTCTGTTCCTCATCACACATATAGGTCAGTGGGCATTCAGTCTCCTCTATCCCTCATCACACAGATAGGTCAGTGGGCATTCAGTCTCCTCTATCCCCCATCACACAGATAGGTCAGTGGGCATTCAGTCTCTATCCCCCATCACACAGATAGGTCAGTGGGCATTCAGTCTCCTCTATCCCCCATCACACAGATAGGTCACTGGGCATTCAGTCTCTCTCCCCTATCACACAGATAGGTCAGTGGGCATTCAGTCTGCTCTATCCCCCATCACACAGATAGGTAAGTTGGCATTCAGTCTCCTCTGTTCCTCATCACACAGATAGGTCAGTGGGCATTCAGTCTCCTCTATCCCTCATCACACAGATAGGTCAGTGGGCATTCAGTCTCTATCCCTCATCACACAGATAGGTCAGTGGGCATTCAGTCTCCTCTGTTCCTCATCACACAGATAGGTCAGTGGGCATTCAGTCTCCTCTATCCCTCATCACACAGATAGGTCAGTGGGCATTCAGTCTCCTCTATCCCCCATCACACAGAGATAGGTCAGTGGGCATTCAGTCTCTATCCCTCATCACACAGATAGGTCAGTGGGCATTCAGTCTCTATCCCCCATCACACAGATAGGTCAGTGGGCATTCAGTCTCTTTCCCTCATCACACAGATAGGTCAGTGGGCATTCAGTCTCCTCTGTTCCTCATCACACAGATAGGTCAGTGGGCATTCAGTCTCTTTCCCTCATCACACAGATAGGTCAGTGGGCATTCAGTCTCCTCTGTTCCTCATCACACAGATAGGTCAGTGGGCATTCAGTCTCTATCCCCCATCACACAGATAGGTCAGTGGGCATTCAGTCTCTATCCCTCATCACACAGATAGGTCAGTGGGCATTCAGTCTCCTCTGTTCCTCATCACACAGATAGGTCAGTGGGCATTCAGTCTCCTCTATCCCTCATCACACAGATAGGTCAGTGGGCATTCAGTCTCCTCTATCCCCCATCACACAGAGATAGGTCAGTGGGCATTCAGTCTCTATCCCTCATCACACAGATAGGTCAGTGGGCATTCAGTCTCTATCCCCCATCACACAGATAGGTCAGTGGGCATTCAATCTCCTCTGTTCCTCATCACACAGATAGGTCAGTGGGCATTCAGTCTCTATCCCTCATCACACAGATAGGTCAGTGGGCATTCAGTCTCCTCTATCCCCCATCACACAGATAGGTCAGTGGGCATTCAGTCTCTGTTCCTCATCACACAGATAGGTCAGTGGGCATTCAGTCTCTATCCCTCATCACACAGATAGGTCAGTGGGCATTCAGTCTCTGTTCCTCATCACACAGATAGGTCAGTGGGCATTCAGTCTCTTTCCCTCATCACACAGATAGGTCAGTGGGCATTCAGTCTCCTCTATCCCTCATCACACAGATATGTCAGTGGGCATTCAGTCTCCTCTATCCCTCATCACACAGATAGGTCAGTGGGCATTCAGTCTCCTCTATCCCTCATCACACAGATAGGTCAGTGGGCATTCAGTCTCCTCTATCCCCCATCACACAGATAGGTCAGTGGGCATTCAGTCTCTATCCCTCATCACACAGATAGGTCAGTGGGCATTCAGTCTCTATCCCCCATCACACAGATAGGTCAGTGGGCATTCAGTCTCTTTCCCTCATCACACAGATAGGTCAGTGGGAATTCAGTCTCCTCTGTTCCTCATCACACAGATAGGTCAGTGGGCATTCAGTCTCCTCTACCCCTCATCACACAGATAGGTCAGTGGGCATTCAGTCTCCTCTATCCCCCATCACACAGATAGGTCAGTGGGCATTCAGTCTCTATCCCCCATCACACAGATAGGTCAGTGGGCATTCAGTCTCCTCTATCCCCCATCACACAGATAGGTCACTGGGCATTCAGTCTCTCTCCCCTATCACACAGATAGGTCAGTGGGCATTCAGTCTGCTCTATCCCCCATCACACAGATAGGTAAGTTGGCATTCAGTCTCCTCTGTTCCTCATCACACAGATAGGTCAGTGGGCATTCAGTCTCCTCTATCCCTCATCACACAGATAGGTCAGTGGGCATTCAGTCTCTATCCCTCATCACACAGATAGGTCAGTGGGCATTCAGTCTCCTCTGTTCCTCATCACACAGATAGGTCAGTGGGCATTCAGTCTCCTCTATCCCTCATCACACAGATAGGTCAGTGGGCATTCAGTCTCCTCTATCCCCCATCACACAGAGATAGGTCAGTGGGCATTCAGTCTCTATCCCTCATCACACAGATAGGTCAGTGGGCATTCAGTCTCTATCCCCCATCACACAGATAGGTCAGTGGGCATTCAGTCTCTTTCCCTCATCACACAGATAGGTCAGTGGGCATTCAGTCTCCTCTGTTCCTCATCACACAGATAGGTCAGTGGGCATTCAGTCTCTTTCCCTCATCACACAGATAGGTCAGTGGGCATTCAGTCTCCTCTGTTCCTCATCACACAGATAGGTCAGTGGGCATTCAGTCTCTATCCCCCATCACACAGATAGGTCAGTGGGCATTCAGTCTCTATCCCTCATCACACAGATAGGTCAGTGGGCATTCAGTCTCCTCTGTTCCTCATCACACAGATAGGTCAGTGGGCATTCAGTCTCCTCTATCCCTCATCACACAGATAGGTCAGTGGGCATTCAGTCTCCTCTATCCCCCATCACACAGAGATAGGTCAGTGGGCATTCAGTCTCTATCCCTCATCACACAGATAGGTCAGTGGGCATTCAGTCTCTATCCCCCATCACACAGATAGGTCAGTGGGCATTCAATCTCCTCTGTTCCTCATCACACAGATAGGTCAGTGGGCATTCAGTCTCTATCCCTCATCACACAGATAGGTCAGTGGGCATTCAGTCTCCTCTATCCCCCATCACACAGATAGGTCAGTGGGCATTCAGTCTCTGTTCCTCATCACACAGATAGGTCAGTGGGCATTCAGTCTCTATCCCTCATCACACAGATAGGTCAGTGGGCATTCAGTCTCTGTTCCTCATCACACAGATAGGTCAGTGGGCATTCAGTCTCTATCCCTCATCACACAGATAGGTCAGTGGGCATTCAGTCTCTGTTCCTCATCACACAGATAGGTCAGTGGGCATTCAGTCTCTTTCCCTCATCACACAGATAGGTCAGTGGGCATTCAGTCTCCTCTATCCCTCATCACACAGATATGTCAGTGGGCATTCAGTCTCCTCTATCCCTCATCACACAGATAGGTCAGTGGGCATTCAGTCTCCTCTATCCCTCATCACACAGATAGGTCAGTGGGCATTCAGTCTCCTCTATCCCCCATCACACAGATAGGTCAGTGGGCATTCAGTCTCCTCTATCCCTCATCACACAGATAGGTCAGTGGGCATTCAGTCTCCTCTATCCCCCATCACACAGATAGGTCAGTGGGCATTCAGTCTCCTCTATCCCCCATCACACAAAGATAGGTCAGTGGGCATTCAGTCTCTGTTCCTCATCACACAGATAGGTCAGTGGGCATTCAGTCTCCTCTATCCCCCATCACACAGAGATAGGTCAGTGGGCATTCAGTCTCTGTTCCTCATCACACGGATAGGTCAGTGGGCATTCAGTCTCCTCTATCACCCATCACACAGATAGGTCAGTGGGCATTCAGTCTCTATCCCTCATCACACAGATAGGTCAGTGGGCATTCAGTCTCCTCTATCCCCCATCACACAGATAGGTCAGTGGGCATTCAGTCTCCTCTATCCCCCAACACACAGATTGGTCAGTGGGCATTCAGTCTCCTCTATCCCTCATCACACAGATAGGTCAGTGGGCATTCAGTCTCTATCCCCCATCACACAGATAGGTCAGTGGGCATTCAGTCTCCCTTATCCCCCATCACACAGATAGGTCAGTGGGCATTCAGTCTCCTCTATCCCCCATCACACAGAGATAGGTCAGTGGGCATTCAGTCTCTGTTCCTCATCACACAGATAGGTCAGTGGGCATTCAGTCTCCTCTTTCCCCCATCACACAGATAGGTCAGTGGGCATTCAGTCTCTATCCCTCATCACACAGATAGGTCAGTGGGCATTCAGTCTCCTCTATCCCCCATCACACAGAGATAGGTCAGTGGGCATTCAGTCTCTGTTCCTCATCACACAGATAGGTCAGTGGGCATTCAGTCTCCTCTATCCCCCATCACACAGATAGGTCAGTGGGCATTCAGTCTCTATCCCTCATCACACAGATAGATCAGTGGGCATTCAGTCTCCTCTATCCCCCATCACACAGAGATAGGTCAGTGGGCATTCAGTCTCTGTTCCTCATCACACAGATAGGTCAGTGGGCATTCAGTCTCCTCTATCCCCCATCACACAGATAGGTCAGTGGGCATTCAGTCCCTATCCCTCATCACACAGATAGGTCAGTGGGGATTCAGTCTCATCTATCCCTCATCACACAGATAGGTCAGTGGGCATTCAGTCTCTATCCCTCATCACACAGATAGGTCAGTGGGCATTCAGTCTCTATCCCCCATCACACAGATAGGTCAGTGGGCATTCAGTCTCTTTCCCTCATCACACAGATAGGTCAGTGGGAATTCAGTCTCCTCTGTTCCTCATCACACATATAGGTCAGTGGGCATTCAGTCTCCTCTATCCCTCATCACACAGATAGGTCAGTGGGCATTCAGTCTCCTCTATCCCCCATCACACAGATAGGTCAGTGGGCATTCAGTCTCTATCCCCCATCACACAGATAGGTCAGTGGGCATTCAGTCTCCTCTATCCCCCATCACACAGATAGGTCACTGGGCATTCAGTCTCTCTCCCCTATCACACAGATAGGTCAGTGGGCATTCAGTCTGCTCTATCCCCCATCACACAGATAGGTAAGTTGGCATTCAGTCTCCTCTGTTCCTCATCACACAGATAGGTCAGTGGGCATTCAGTCTCCTCTATCCCTCATCACACAGATAGGTCAGTGGGCATTCAGTCTCTATCCCTCATCACACAGATAGGTCAGTGGGCATTCAGTCTCCTCTGTTCCTCATCACACAGATAGGTCAGTGGGCATTCAGTCTCCTCTATCCCTCATCACACAGATAGGTCAGTGGGCATTCAGTCTCCTCTATCCCCCATCACACAGAGATAGGTCAGTGGGCATTCAGTCTCTATCCCTCATCACACAGATAGGTCAGTGGGCATTCAGTCTCTATCCCCCATCACACAGATAGGTCAGTGGGCATTCAGTCTCTTTCCCTCATCACACAGATAGGTCAGTGGGCATTCAGTCTCCTCTGTTCCTCATCACACAGATAGGTCAGTGGGCATTCAGTCTCTTTCCCTCATCACACAGATAGGTCAGTGGGCATTCAGTCTCCTCTGTTCCTCATCACACAGATAGGTCAGTGGGCATTCAGTCTCTATCCCCCATCACACAGATAGGTCAGTGGGCATTCAGTCTCTATCCCTCATCACACAGATAGGTCAGTGGGCATTCAGTCTCCTCTGTTCCTCATCACACAGATAGGTCAGTGGGCATTCAGTCTCCTCTATCCCTCATCACACAGATAGGTCAGTGGGCATTCAGTCTCCTCTATCCCCCATCACACAGAGATAGGTCAGTGGGCATTCAGTCTCTATCCCTCATCACACAGATAGGTCAGTGGGCATTCAGTCTCTATCCCCCATCACACAGATAGGTCAGTGGGCATTCAATCTCCTCTGTTCCTCATCACACAGATAGGTCAGTGGGCATTCAGTCTCTATCCCTCATCACACAGATAGGTCAGTGGGCATTCAGTCTCCTCTATCCCCCATCACACAGATAGGTCAGTGGGCATTCAGTCTCTGTTCCTCATCACACAGATAGGTCAGTGGGTATTCAGTCTCTATCCCTCATCACACAGATAGGTCAGTGGGCATTCAGTCTCTGTTCCTCATCACACAGATAGGTCAGTGGGCATTCAGTCTCTATCCCTCATCACACAGATAGGTCAGTGAGCATTCAGTCTCCTCTATCCCTCATCACACAGATAGGTCAGTGGGCATTTAGTTTCCTCTATCCCCCATCACACAGATAGGTCAGTGGGCATTCAGTCTCCTCTGTTCCTCATCACACAGATAGGTCAGTGAGCATTCAGTCTCCTCTATCCCTCTTCACACAGATAGGTCAGTGGGCATTCAGTCTCCTCTGTTCCTCATCACACAGATAGGTCAGTTGGCGTTCAGTCTCCTCTATCCCTCATCACACAGATAGGTCAGTGGGCATTCAGTCTCTATTCCCCATCACACAGATAGGTCAGTGGGCATTTAGTCTCTATCCCTCATCACACAGATAGGTCAGTGGGCATTCAGTCTCCTCTGTTCCTCATCACACAGATAGGTCAGTGGGCATTCAGTCTCTGTTCCTCATCACACAGATAGGTCAGTGGGCATTCAGTCTCTATCCCTCATCACACAGATAGGTCAGTGGGCATTCAGTCTCCTCTGTTCCTCATCACACAGATAGGTCAGTGAGCATTCAGTCTCCTCTATCCCTCATCACACATATAGGTCAGTGGGCATTCAGTCTCCTCTGTTCCTCATCACACAGATAGGTCAGTGGGCGTTCAGTCTCCTCTATCCCCCATCACACAGATAGTTCAGTGGGCATTCAGTCTCTATCCCCCATCACACAGATAGGTCAGTTGGCATTCAGTCTCTATCCCCCATCACACAGATAGGTCAGTGGGCATTCAGTCTCTATCCCCCATCACACAGATAGGTCAGTGGGCATTCAGTCTCCTCTGTTCCTCATCACACAGATAGGTCAGTGGGCGTTCAGTCTCCTCTATCCCCCATCACACAGATAGGTCAGTGGGCATTCAGTCTCTATCCCCCATCACACAGATAGGTCAGTGGGCATTCAGTCTCTGTTCCTCATCACACAGATAGGTCAGTTGGCATTTAGTCTCTATCCCTCATCACAGAGATAGGTCAGTGGGCATTCAGTCTCTATCCCCCATCACACAGATAGGTCAGTGGGCATTCAGTCTCTGTTCCTCATCACACAGATAGGTCAGTGGGCATTCAGTCTCCTCTATCCCCCATCAGACAGATAGGTCAGTGGGCATTCAGTCTCTATCCCTGATCACACAGATAGGTCAGTGGGCATTCAGTCTCTATCCCTCATCACACAGATAGGTCAGTGGGCATTCAGTCTCATCTATCCCTCATCACACAGATAGGTCAGTGGGCATTCAGTCTCTATCCCTCATCACACAGATAGGTCAGTGGGCATTCAGTCTCTATCCCTCATCACACAGATAGGTCAGTGGGCATTCAGTCTCTGTTCCTCATCACACAGATAGGTCAGTGGGCATTCAGTCTCTATCCCTCATCACACAGATAGGTCAGTGGGCATTCAGTCTCTATCCCCCATCACACAGATAGGTCAGTTGGCATTCAGTGTCCTCTATCCCTCATCACACAGATAGGTCAGTGGGCATTCAGTCTCCTCTATCCCTCATCACACAGATAGGTCAGTGGGTATTCAGTCTCTATCCTTCATCACACAGATAGGTCAGTGAGCATTCAGTCTCCTCTATCCCTCATCACACAGATAGGTCAGTGGGCATTTAGTTTCCTCTATCCCCCATCACACAGATAGGTCAGTGGGCATTCAGTCTCCTCTGTTCCTCATCACACAGATAGGTCAGTGAGCATTCAGTCTCCTCTATCCCTCTTCACACAGATAGGTCAGTGGGCATTCAGTCTCCTCTGTTCCTCATCACACAGATAGGTCAGTTAGCGTTCAGTCTCCTCTATCCCCCATCACACAGATAGGTCAGTGGGCATTCAGTCTCCTCTATCCCTCATCACACAGATAGGTCAGTGGGCATTCAGTCTCTATCCCCCATCACACAGATAGGTCAGTTGGCATTCAGTCTCTGTTCCTCATCACACAGATAGGTCAGTGGGCATTTAGTCTCTATCCCTCATCACACAGATAGGTCAGTGGGCATTCAGTCTCCTCTGTTCCTCATCACACAGATAGGTCAGTGGGCATTCAGTCTCTGTTCCTCATCACACAGATAGGTCAGTGGGCATTCAGTCTCCTCTGTTCCTCATCACACAGATAGGTCAGTGGGCATTCAGTCTCCTCTGTTCCTCATCACACAGATAGGTCAGTGGGCATTCAGTCTCTATCCCTCATCACACAGATAGGTCAGTGGGCATTCAGTCTCCTCTGTTCCTCATCACACAGATAGGTCAGTGGGCATTCAGTCTCCTCTATCCCTCATCACACAGATAGGTCAGTGGGCATTCAGTTTCCTCTGTTCCTCATCACACAGATAGTTCAGTGGGCGTTCAGTCTCCTCTATCCCCCATCACACAGATAGGTCAGTGGGCATTCAGTCTCTATCCCCCATCACACAGATAGGTCAGTTGGCATTCAGTCTCTATTCCCCATCACACAGATAGGTCAGTGGGCATTCAGTCTCTATCCCCCATCACACAGATAGGTCAGTGGGCATTCAGTCTCCTCTGTTCCTTATCACACAGATAGGTCAGTGGGCGTTCAGTCTCCTCTATCCCCCATCACACAGATAGGTCAGTGGGCATTCAGTCTCTATCCCCCATCACACAGATAGGTCAGTGGGCATTCAGTCTCTGTTCCTCATCACACAGATAGGTCAGTGGGCATTTAGTCTCTATCCCTCATCACAGAGATAGGTCAGTGGGCATTCAGTCTCTATCCCCCATCACACAGATAGGTCAGTGGGCATTCAGTCTCTGTTCCTCATCACACAGATAGGTCAGTGGGCATTCAGTCTCCTCTATCCCCCATCAGACAGATAGGTCAGTGGGCATTCAGTCTCTATCCCTGATCACACAGATAGGTCAGTGGGCATTCAGTCTCTATCCCTCATCACACAGATAGGTCAGTGGGCATTCAGTCTCATCTATCCCTCATCACACAGATAGGTCAATGGGCATTCAGTCTCTATCCCTCATCACACAGATAGGTCAGTGGGCATTCAGTCTCTATCCCTCATCACACAGATAGGTCAGTGGGCATTCAGTCTCCTCTATCCCTCATTATACAGATAGGTCAGTGGGCATTCAGTCTCCTCTATCCCTCATCACACAGATAGGTCAGTTGGCATTCAGTCTCATCTATCCCTCATCACACAGATAGGTCAGTGGGCATTCAGTCTCTATCCCTCATCACACAGATAGGTCAGTGGGCATTCAGTTTCTATCCCCCATCACACAGAAAGGTCAGTGGGCATTAAGTCTCCTCTATCCCTCATCACACAGATAGGTCAGTGGGCATTCAGTCTGCTCTATCCCTCATCACACAGATAGGTCAGTGGGCATTCAGTCTCCTCTGTTCCTCATCACACAGATAGGTCAGTGGGCATTCAGTCTCCTCTATCCCTCATCACATATATAGGTCAGTGGGCATTCAGTCTCTATCCCTCATCACACAGATAGGTCAATATGCATTAAGTCTCCTCTATCCCCCATCACACAGATAGGTCAATGGGCATTCAGTCTCTATCCCTCATCACACAGATAGGTCAGTGGGCATTCAGTCTCCTCTATCCCCCATCACACAGATAGGTCAGTGGGCATTCAGTCCTCTCGGTACACTATTCCTAGCACTGACAGTGTGTGTTTTTTCAGGCAATGCTATGGGCTACATCAGGATGATCCGTTCTGGGGGCCTGCATTGCTGCAGCAACGCCATCAGGTTCATCCCTGACATCGAGGACATCGTCAACTTCGAGGAGCTGTGTAAGGAGGAAGGCCTGTCTGCTGAGTGCCAGGCAGCAGCCAAGTGAGTTACATTTGATGTTATATGTTTCATGGTTTATGTTTGATGGTGTATGTTTCATGGTGTATGTTGCGTGTACATGTCAGTCTGATGGAGAGTTTGTGTATATAGTGTACATGCAAGGCAGGTGTATGATGGTGTATACAGGGTATAGACACTATGTACATGCAAAGCAGGTGTATGATGGTGTATACAGGGTATAGACACTGTATGTACATGCAAGGCAGATGTATGATGGTGTATATAGGGTATAGACACTGTATGTACATGCAAGGCAGGTGTATGATGGTGTATACAGGGTATAGACACTGTATGTACAAGCAAGGCAAGTGTATGATGGTTTATATAGGGTATAGACACTGTATGTACATGCAAAGCAGGTGTATGATGGTGTATACAGGGTATAGACACTGTATGTACATGCAAGGCAGATGTATGATGGTGTATACAGGGTATAGACACTGTATGTACATGCAAAGCAGGTGTATGATGGTGTATACAGGGTATAGACACTGTATGTACATGCAAGGCAACTGTATGATGGTTTATATAGGGTATAGACACTGTATGTACAAGCAAGGCAAGTGTATGATGGTTTATATAGGGTATAGACACTGTATGTACATGCAAGGCAACTGTATGATGGTTTATATAGGGTATAGACTCTGTATGTACAAACAAGGGAAGTGTATGATGGTGTATACAGGGTATAGACACTGTATGTACATGCAAGGCAGGTGTATGATGGTGTATACTGGGTATAGGCACTGTATGTACATGCAAGGCAAGTGTATGATGGTTTATATAGGGTATAGACACTGTATGTACATGCAAGGCAGGTGTATGATGGTGTATATAGGGTATAGACACTGTATGTACATGCAAGGCAGGTGTATGATGGTATATACAGGGTATAGACACTGTATGTACATGCAAGGCAAGTGTATGATGGTGTATATATGGTATAGACACTGTATGTACATGCAAGGCAAGTGTATGATGGTGTATATATGGTATAGACACTGTATGTACATGCAAGGCAGGTGTATGATGGTGTATATAGGGTATAGACACTGTATGTACATGCAAGGCAGGTGTATGATGGTGTATACAGAGTATAGACACTATCTACATGCAAGGCAGGTGTATGATGGTGTATATAGGGTATAGACACTGTATGTACATGCAAGGCAGGTGTATGATGGTGTATACAGGGTATAGACACTATGTACATGCAAGGCAGGTGTATGATGGTGTATACAGGGTATAGACACTATGTACATGCAAGGCAGGTGTATGATGGTGTATACAGGGTATAGACACTATGTACATGCAAGGCAGGTGTATGATGGTGTATACAGGGTATAGACACTGTATGTACATGCAAGGCAGGTGTATGATGGTGTATATAGGGTATAGACACTGTATGTACATGAAAGGCAAGTGTATGATGGTGTATATAGGGTATAGACACTGTATGTACATGCAAGGGAAGTGTATGATGGTGTATACAGGGTATAGACACTGTATGTACATGCAAGGCAGGTGTATGATGGTGTATACAGGGTATAGACACTGTATGTACATGCAAGGCAAGTGTATGATGGTGTATATAGGGTATAGACACTGTATGTACATGCAAGGCAGGTGTATGATGGTGTATATATGAGGGATAGAGGAGACTGAATGCCCACTGACCTATCTGTGTGATGAGGGATAGAGACTGAATGCCCACTGACCTATCTGTGTGATGAGGGATAGAGGAGACTGAATGCCCACTGACCTATCTGTGTGATGGGGGATAAGGGAGACTGAATGCCCACTGACCTATCTGTGTGATGAGGGATAGAGGAGACTGAATGCCAACTGACCTATCTGTGTGATGAGGAACAGAGGAGACTGAATGCCCACTGACCTATCTGTGTGATTGGGGATAGAGGAGACTGAATGCCCACTGACCTATCTGTGTGATGAGGGATAGAGACTGAATGCCCACTGACCTATCTGTGTGATGAGGGATAGAGGAGACTGAATGCCAACTGACCTATCTGTGTGATGAGGGATAGAGGAGACTGAATGCCAACTGACCTATCTGTGTGATGAGGGATAGAGGAGACTTAATGCCCACTGACCTATCTGTGTGATGGGGGATAGAGGAGACTGAATGCCCACTGACCTATCAGTGTGATGAGGGATAGAGACTGAATGCCCACTGACCTATCTGTGTGATGAGGGATAGAGGAGACTGAATGCCAACTGACCTATCTGTGTGATGAGGGATAGAGGAGACTGAACGCCCACTGACCTATCTGTGTGATGAGGGATAGAGACTGAATGCCCACTGACCTATCTGTGTGATGAGGGATAGAGGAGACTGAATGCCAACTGACCTATCTGTGTGATGAGGGATAGAGGAGACTGAACGCCCACTGACCTATCTGTGTGATGAGGGATAGAGACTGAATGCCCACTGACCTATCTGTGTGATGAGGGATAGAGGAGACTGAATGCCAACTGACCTATCTGTGTGATGGGGGATAGAGACTGTATGTACATGCAAGGCAGGTGTATGATGGTGTATATAGGGTATAGACACTGTATGTACATGCAAGGCAGGTGTATGATGGTGTATACAGGGTATAGACACTATGTACATGCAAGGCAGGTGTATGATGGTGTATATAGGGTATAGACACTGTATGTACATGCAAGGCAAGTGTATGATGGTGTATATAGGGTATAGACACTATGTACATGCAAGGCAGGTGTATGATGGTGCATACAGGGTATAGACACTGTATGTACATGCAAGGCAGGTGTATGATAGTGTATACAGGGTATAGACACTGTATGTACAAGCAAGGCAGATGTATGATGGTGTATATAGGGTATAGACACTGTATGTAAATGCAAGGCAGGTGTATGATGGTGTATATAGGGTATAGACACTGTATGTACATGCAAAGCAGGTGTATAATGGTGTATACAGGGTATAGACACTATATACATGCAAGGCAGGTATATGATGGTGTATACAGGGTATAGACACTGTATGTACATGCAAGGCAGGTGTATGATGGTGTATACAGGGTATAGACACTATGTACATGCAAGGCAAGTGTATGCTGGTGTATACAGGGTATAGACAATGTATGTACATGCAAGGCAGGTGTATGATGGTGTATACAGGGTATAGACACTGTGTACATGCAAGGCAGGTGTATGCTGGTGTATACAGGGTATAGACACTGTATGTACATGCAAGGCAAGTGTATGATGGTGTATACAGGGTATAGACACTGAATGTACATGCAAGGCAGGTGTATGATGGTGTATACAGGGTATAGACACTATCTACATGCAAGGCAGGTGTATCATGGTGTATACAGGGTATAGACACTGTATGTACAAGCAAGGCAAGTGTATGATGGTGTATATAGGGTATAGACACTGTATGTACATGCAAGGCAAGTGTATGATGGTGTATATATGGTATAGACACTGTATGTACATGCAAGGCAGGTGTATGATGGTGTATACAGGGTATAGACACTATGTACATGCAAGGCAGGTGTATGATGGTGTATACAGGGTATAGACACTATGTACATGCAAGGCAGGTGTATGATGGTGTATACAGGGTATAGACACTGTATGTACATGCAAGGCAGGTGTATGATGGTGTATACAGGGTATAGACACTGTATGTACATGCAAGGCAAGTGTATGATAGTGTATATAGGGTATAGACACTGTATGTACATGCAAGGGAAGTGTATGATGGTGTATACAGGGTATAGACACTGTATGTACATGCAAGGCAGATGTATGATGGTGTATACAGGGTATAGACACTGTATGTACATGCAAGGCAGGTGTATGATGGTGTATATAGGGTATAGACACTGTATGTACATGCAAGGCAGGTGTATGATGGTGTATATATGAGGGATAGAGGAGACTGAATGCCCACTGACCTATCTGTGTGATGAGGGATAGAGACTGAATGCCCATTGACCTATCTGTGTGATGAGGGATAGAGGAGACTGAATGCCCACTGACCTATCTGTGTGATGGGGGATAAGGGAGACTGAATGCCCACTGACCTATCTGTGTGATGAGGGATAGAGGAGACTGAATGCCAACTGACCTATCTGTGTGATGAGGAACAGAGGAGACTGAATGCCCACTGACCTATCTGTGTGATGGGGGATAGAGGAGACTGAATGCCCACTGACCTATCTGTGTGATGAGGGATAGAGGAGACTGAATGCCAACTGACCTATCTGTGTGATGAGGGATAGAGGAGACTGAATGCCAACTGACCTATCTGTGTGATGAGGAACAGAGGAGACTGAATGCCCACTGACCTATCTGTGTGATGGGGGATAGAGGAGTCTGAATGCCCACTGACCTATCAGTGTGATGAGGGATAGAGACTGAATGCCCACTGACCTATCTGTGTGATGAGGGATAGAGGAGACTGAATGCCAACTGACCTATCTGTGTGATGAGGGATAGAGGAGACTGAATGCCCACTGACCTATCTGTGTGATGAGGGATAGAGGAGACTGAATGCCCACTGACCTATCTGTGTGATGAGGGATAGAGACTGAATGCCCACTGACCTATCTGTGTGATGAGGGATAGAGGAGACTGAATGCCGATTGACCTATCTGTGTGATGGGGGATAGAAACTGAATGTCCACTGACCTATCTGTGTGATGAGGGATAGAGACTGTATGTACATGCAAGGCAGGTGTATGATGGTGTATATAGGGTATAGACACTGTATGTACATGCAAGGCAGGTGTATGATGGTGTATATAGGGTATAGACACTGTATGTACATACAAGGCAGGTGTATGATGGTGTATATAGGGTATAGACACTGTATGTACATGCAAGGCAAGTGTATGATGGTGTATATAGGGTATAGACACTGTATGTACAAGCAAGGCAAGTGTATGATGGTGTATACAGGGTATAGACACTGTATGTACATGCAGGGCAGGTGTATGATGGTGTATATAGGGTATAGACACTGTATGTACATGCAAGGCAGGTGTATGATGGTGTATACAGGGTATAGACACTGTATGTACATGCAAGGCAAGTGTATGATGGTGTATATAGCGTATAGACACTGTATGTACATGCAGGGCAGGTGTATGATGGTGTATATAGGGTATAGACACTGTATGTACATGCAAGGCAGGTGTATGATGGTGTATACAGGGTATAGACACTGTATGTACATGCAAGGCAGGTGTATGATGGTTTATACAGGGTATAGACACTATGTACATGCAAGGCAGGTGTATGATGGTGTATGTATAGACACTGTATGTACATGCAAGGCAGGTGTATGATGGTGTATATAGGGTATAGACACTGTATGTACATGCAAGGCAGGTGTATGATGGTGTATACAGGGTATAGACACTGTATGTACATGCAAGGCAGGTGTATGATGGTGTATACAGGGTATAGATACTGTATGTACATGCAAGGCAGGTGTATGCTTGTGTATACAGGGTATAGACACTGTATGTACATGTAAGGCAGGTGTATGCTGGTGTATACAGGGTATAGACACTGTATGTACATGCAAGGCAGGTGTATGATGGTGTATACAGGGTATAGATACTGTATGTACATGCAAGGCAAGTGTATGATGGTGTATACAGGGTATAGACACTGTATGTACATGCAAGGCAGGTGTATGCTGGTGTATACAGGGTATTGACACTGTATGTACATGCAAGGCAGGTGTATGATGGTGTATATAGGGTGTAGACACTATGTACATGCAAGGCAGGTGTATGATGGTGTATAGAGATGAGGAAGAGCATGCCAACATCATGTTAGTGGGAAACACGAAGAATAACGGGGAAGTTATTGCACGCCAATTGAGGATAGGGACTTCAAACTACAAGCAACCGCAACCCTGCCAGGTCCAGACTAGACTATTTACAACCAGATACACCTGGAATAGTGTCATGGACAACATTCTCTCACTCTCCAGACCATGGAAAAATGTCCGATGCGTCGTATATTTCATATTATTCTTGCATTCAACACTTTCAGGAACTTGGACAATGTGATTGGGAACCTTGCCAAGAACTTTGCTGAAGGAACTGAGTACTTCAAGGTCAGTGTCTCACACTTACTTGTTAGCATTCCTGTGTTGAGATTATTATACGAGCATCTGTGTCACACTGACGTTATAAAACACGTGTGAGACGTTATAAAACACGTGTGAGACGTTATAAAACACGCGTGAGACGTTATAAAACACGTGTGAGACGTTATAAAACAAGTGTGAGACGTCTTAAAACAAGTGTGAGACGTCATAAAACAAGTGTGAGACGTCATAAAACAAGTGTGAGACGTTATAAAACAAGTGTGAGACGTCATAAAACAAGTGTGAGACGTCATAAAACAAGTGTGAGACGTTATAAAACAAGTGTGAGAATTCTTGTTTTTCCAGAGCGAGAGCGAGGGTAATACATGAATTTTTACCAGAGTTTTTCATAAAAATCACAATGACACATGTGTGAATATAATAATGTCTTTATTACCCATTAATTCTTAAGCCTTTTGAGGACCCCTTAGATAGGCACTGATCATGACAGCCAACTAAGAGAACCACAATATTCGAATGACGTCAACACAAGAATCTTCCGCTATGACATCATAATAAGGTTGGACGGTGTCAACAATGATGTCGAAATGATGTAAACAATGCACTGGTGCATGAAAAGTGATATTTGCACTGGAGCATGTATGATTTTTAGGAACTCAGTTATTTCTAAACAGATGGGTTGATGAATCCAATAAACTCATCTTGGTAACCTGATGATCATCATCTTGTCACTTGTCACTTGTCACTTGTATCAGCATTCTGCATGTTCCCACCACATATAGATGTTTACTGTAAGTTGTCGTTATATCAGAAGTGACACATTCTTTACTGCTAATTACACCATTTTTGTTTCTTCGAATTTGGTGAAAATTCCTGTTGATTTTTTCTTTCTGCCCTTCATAATGTTTGTGTAAACCATTGTAGTCAAGCCTTGCCTTCACATCCTGACTGTTTCCAACAGATGCTGGTGGACGTGTTTGCTCCAGAGTTCCGGAACACAAAGAACATGCATCTGAGGAACTTCTTCGTGATTCTGCCCCCACTGGTGAGTTCTAGGAGAATAAATAATAATAACAACTTAACAACAAGAAATAGTGTGACTACAAAATTAAAACCAAGTGGTAGAGTGGGAGAACTTACGATGGAGATGTTAAATCTAGCACACCCTTGAAAAAGGTGAGGATCCTGCCTTTGCACATGGAAGAGTTATCGTCCAAAGTGCTATTAGGGATACAACTAATTATGTATAGCTGACAGTGAAGACGACTTCTGTTGAAAATCTGAAAGTTTAGTTTTAGTGTGACTACAGCCAAAATCCAGGATTATGGCAATGATGTAATGGAGGTAGTACTCTTAGAATGAAGATTATTGTTTTGATTTTTGTAACCCCATCAGTTCTCAATTGAGTTTCTGTCTAGATCTCGTCTTGTGTTGTCAGACTGTGAACTTTGTGGAGCACTCCATCAGCTGCAAGGAGAAGATGAACAGGAAGAACAAGGACATGGCGGCCTTCACGGACGACGGCTTCGCCATGGGTGAGAGTCCTCAACCCTTACACTGTGATCTACTGTTGACTTGATATCTGTCACAGTATACAAACATATTCCTATGTTATTCTCGACTTTCTAATTGCCCGAACCCTTAGAATATGTGTCCCAAAGGGCCCACCTCCATCCACGAATAGAGTCCAACCCTGATTATTTACATGTCACCTGACCTGCATATTACAGACTGTGTCCAACCCTGATTATTTACATGTCACCTGACCGGCATATTACAGACTGTGTCCAACCCTGATTATTTACATGTCACCAGACCCGCATATTACAGACTGTGTCCAACCCTGATTATTTACGTGTCATCTGACCGGCATATTACAGACTGTGTCCAACCCTGATTATTTACGTGTCACCTGACCGGCATATTACAGACTGTGTCCAACCCTGATTATTTACATGTCACCAGACCGGCATATTACAGACTGTGTCCAACCCTGATTATTTACATGTCACCAGACCGGCATATTACAGACTGTGTCCAACCCTGATTATTTACGTGTCATCTGACCGGCATATTACAGACTGTGTCCAACCCTGATTATTTACGTGTCACCTGACCAGCATATTACAGACTGTGTCCAACCCTGATTATTTACATGTCACCAGACCGGCATATTACAGACTGTGTCCAACCCTGATTATTTACGTGTCACCTGACCGGCATATTACAGACTGTGTCCAACCCTGATTATTTACATGTCACCTGACCGGCATATTACAGACTGTCCAACCCGGATTATTTACATGTCACCAGAACCGCATATTACAGACTGTGTCCAACCCTGATTATTTACATGTCACCTGACCGGCATATTACAGACTGTGTCCAACCTTGATTATTTACATGTCACCAGACCGGCATATTACAGACTGTGTCCAAACCTGATCATTTTTATGTGTCACCTGACCGGCATATTACAGACTGTGTCCAACCCTGATTATATACATGTCACCAGACCGGCATATTACAGACTGTGTCCAACCCTGATTATTTAAATGTCACCTGACCGGCATATTACAGACTGTGTCCAACCCTGATTATTTAAATGTCACCTGACCGGCATATTACAGACTGTGTTCAACCCTGATTATTTACGTGTCACCTGACCCGCATATTACAGACTGTGTCCAACCCTGATTATTTACATGTCACCTGACCAGCATATTACAGACTGTGTCCAACCCTGATTATTTACATGTCACCTGACCGGCATATTACAGACTGTGTCCAACCCTGATTATTTACATGTCACCTGACCGGCATATAACAGACTGTGTCCAACCCTGATTATTTACGTGTCACCAGAACCTCATATTACAGACTGTGTCCAACCCTGATTATTTACATGTCACCTGACCGGCATATTGCAGACTGTGTCCAACCCTGATTATTTACATGTCACCTGACCGGCATATTACAGACTGTGTCCAACCCTGATTATTTACATGTCACCTGACCGGCATATTACAGACTGTTCAACCCTGATTATTTACATGTCACCTGACCGGCATATTACAGACTGTGTCCAACCCTGATTATTTACATGTCACCTGACCGGCATATTACAGACTGTTCAACCCTGATTATTTACATGTCACCTGACCGGCATATTACAGACTGTGTCCAACCCTGATTATTTACGTGTCACCAGAACCGCATATTACAGACTGTGTCCAACCCTGATTATTTACATGTCACCTGACCGGCATATTACAGACTGTGTCCAACCCTGATTATTTACATGTCACCAGACCGGCATATTACAGACTGTGTCCAACCCTGATTATTTACATGTCACCAGACCGGCATATTACAGACTGTGTCCAACCCTGATTATTTACGTGTCATCTGACCGGCATATTACAGACTGTGTCCAACCCTGATTATTTACGTGTCACCTGACCAGCCTATTACAGACTGTGTCCAACCCTGATTATTTACATGTCACCAGACCGGCATATTACAGACTGTGTCCAACCCTGATTATTTACGTGTCACCTGACCGGCATATTACAGACTGTGTCCAACCCTGATTATTTACATGTCACCTGACCGGCATATTACAGACTGTGTCCAACCCGGATTATTTACATGTCACCAGAACCGCATATTACAGACTGTGTCCAACCCTGATTATTTACATGTCACCAGACCGGCATATTACAGACTGTGTCCAACCCTGATTATTTAAATGTCACCTGACCGGCATATTACAGACTGTGTCCAACCCTGATTATTTACATGTCACCAGACCGGCATATTACAGACTGTGTCCAAACCTGATCATTTTTATGTGTCACCTGACCGGCATATTACAGACTGTGTCCAACCCTGATTATTTACATGTCACCAGAACCGCACATTACAGACTGTGTCCAACCCTGATTATTTACATGTCACCTGACCGGCATATTACAGACTGTGTCCAACCTTGATTATTTACATGTCACCAGACCGGCATATTACAGACTGTGTCCAAACCTGATCATTTTTATGTGTCACCTGACCGGCATATTACAGACTGTGTCCAACCCTGATTATATACATGTCACCAGACCGGCATATTACAGACTGTGTCCAACCCTGATTATTTAAATGTCACCTGACCGGCATATTACAGACTGTGTCCAACCCTGATTATTTAAATGTCACCTGACCGGCATATTACAGACTGTGTTCAACCCTGATTATTTACGTGTCACCTGACCCGCATATTACAGACTGTGTCCAACCCTGATTATTTACATGTCACCTGACCAGCATATTACAGACTGTGTCCAACCCTGATTATTTACATGTCACCTGACCGGCATATTACAGACTGTGTCCAACCCTGATTATTTACATGTCACCTGACCGGCATATAACAGACTGTGTCCAACCCTGATTATTTACGTGTCACCAGAACCTCATATTACAGACTGTGTCCAACCCTGATTATTTACATGTCACCTGACCGGCATATTGCAGACTGTGTCCAACCCTGATTATTTACATGTCACCTGACCGGCATATTACAGACTGTGTCCAACCCTGATTATTTACATGTCACCTGACCGGCATATTACAGACTGTTCAACCCTGATTATTTACATGTCACCTGACAGGCATATTACAGACTGTTCAACCCTGATTATTTACATGTCACCTGACCGGCATATTACAGACTGTGTCCAACCCTGATTATTTACGTGTCACCAGAACCGCATATTACAGACTGTGTCCAACCCTGATTATTTACATGTCACCTGACCGGCATATTACAGACTGTGTCCAACCCTGATTATTTACATGTCACCTGACCGGCATATTGCAGACTGTGTCCAACCCTGATTATTTACATGTCACCTGACCGGCATATTACAGACTGTGTCCAACCCTGATTATTTACATGTCACCTGACCGGCATATTACAGACTGTTCAACCCTGATTACTTACATGTCACCTGACCGGCATATTACAGACTGTGTCCAACCCTGATTATTTACGTGTCACCAGACCGGCATATTACAGACTGTGTCCAACCCTGATTATTTACATGTCACCAGACCGGCATATTGCAGACTGTGTCCAACCCTGATTATTTACATGTCACCTGACCGGCATATAACAGACTGTGTCCAACCCTGATTATTTACGTGTCACCAGAACCTCATATTACAGACTGTGTCCAACCCTGATTATTTACATGTCACCTGACCGGCATATTACAGACTGTGTCCAACCCTGATTATTTACATGTCACCTGACCGGCATATTACAGACTGTTCAACCCTGATTATTTACATGTCACCTGACCGGCATATTACAGACTGTTCAACCCTGATTATTTACATGTCACCTGACCGGCATATTACAGACTGTGTCCAACCCTGATTATTTACGTGTCACCAGAACCGCATATTACAGACTGTGTCCAACCCTGATTATTTACATGTCACCTGACCGGCATATTACAGACTGTGTCCAACCCTGATTATTTACATGTCACCTGACCGGCATATTGCAGACTGTGTCCAACCCTGATTATTTACATGTCACCTGACCGGCATATTACAGACTGTGTCCAACCCTGATTATTTACATGTCACCTGACCGGCATATTACAGACTGTTCAACCCTGATTATTTACATGTCACCTGACCGGCATATTACAGACTGTGTCCAACCCTGATTATTTACATGTCACCAGACCGGCATATTACAGACTGTGTCCAACCCTGATTATTTACATGTCACCAGACCGGCATATTGCAGACTGTGTCCAACCCTGATTATTTACATGTCACCAGACCGGCATATTACAGACTGTGTCCAACCCTGATTATTTACATGTCACCAGACCGGCATATTGCAGACTGTGTCCAACCCTGATTATTTACATGTCACCAGACCGGCATATTACAGACTGTGTCCAACCCTGATTATTTAATTGTCACCAGACCGGCATATTACAGACTGTGTCCAAACCTGATCATTTTTATGTGTCACCTGACCGGCATATTACAGACTGTGTCCAACCCTGATTATTTACATGTCACCAGAACCGCATATTACAGACTGTGTCCAACCCTGATTATTTACATGTCACCAGACCGGCATATTGCAGACTGTGTCCAACCCTGATTATTTACATGTCACCAGACCGACATATTACAGACTGTGTCCAACCCTGATTATTTACGTGTCACCAGACCGGCATATTACAGACTGTGTCCAAACCTGATCATTTTTATGTGTCACCTGACCGGCATATTACAGACTGTGTCCAACCCTGATTATTTACATGTCACCAGAACCGCATATTACAGACTGTGTCCAACCCTGATTATTTACATGTCACCTGACCGGCATATTACAGACTGTGTCCAACCTTGATTATTTACATGTCACCAGACCGGCATATTACAGACTGTGTCCAAACCTGATCATTTTTATGTGTCACCTGACCGGCATATTACAGACTGTGTCCAACCCTGATTATATACATGTCACCAGACCGGCATATTACAGACTGTGTCCAACCCTGATTATTTAAATGTCACCTGACCGGCATATTACAGACTGTGTCCAACCCTGATTATTTACGTGTCACCTGACCCGCATATTACAGACTGTGTCCAACCCTGATTATTTACATGTCACCTGACCAGCATATTACAGACTGTGTCCAACCCTGATTATTTACATGTCACCTGACCGGCATATTACAGACTGTGTCCAACCCTGATTATTTACATGTCACCTGACCGGCATATAACAGACTGTGTCCAACCCTGATTATTTACGTGTCACCAGAACCTCATATTACAGACTGTGTCCAACCCTGATTATTTACATGTCACCTGACCGGCATATTGCAGACTGTGTCCAACCCTGATTATTTACATGTCACCTGACCGGCATATTACAGACTGTGTCCAACCCTGATTATTTACATGTCACCTGACCGGCATATTACAGACTGTTCAACCCTGATTATTTACATGTCACCTGACAGGCATATTACAGACTGTTCAACCCTGATTATTTACATGTCACCTGACCGGCATATTACAGACTGTGTCCAACCCTGATTATTTACGTGTCACCAGAACCGCATATTACAGACTGTGTCCAACCCTGATTATTTACATGTCACCTGACCGGCATATTACAGACTGTGTCCAACCCTGATTATTTACATGTCACCTGACCGGCATATTGCAGACTGTGTCCAACCCTGATTATTTACATGTCACCTGACCGGCATATTACAGACTGTGTCCAACCCTGATTATTTACATGTCACCTGACCGGCATATTACAGACTGTTCAACCCTGATTATTTACATGTCACCTGACCGGCATATTACAGACTGTGTCCAACCCTGATTATTTACGTGTCACCAGACCGGCATATTACAGACTGTGTCCAACCCTGATTATTTACATGTCACCAGACCGGCATATTGCAGACTGTGTCCAACCCTGATTATTTACATGTCACCTGACCGGCATATAACAGACTGTGTCCAACCCTGATTATTTACGTGTCACCAGAACCTCATATTACAGACTGTGTCCAACCCTGATTATTTACATGTCAACTGACCGGCATATTGCAGACTGTGTCCAACCCTGATTATTTACATGTCACCTGACCGGCATATTACAGACTGTGTCCAACCCTGATTATTTACATGTCACCTGACCGGCATATTACAGACTGTTCAACCCTGATTATTTACATGTCACCTGACCGGCATATTACAGACTGTTCAACCCTGATTATTTACATGTCACCTGACCGGCATATTACAGACTGTGTCCAACCCTGATTATTTACGTGTCACCAGAACCGCATATTACAGACTGTGTCCAACCCTGATTATTTACATGTCACCTGACCGGCATATTACAGACTGTGTCCAACCCTGATTATTTACATGTCACCTGACCGGCATATTGCAGACTGTGTCCAACCCTGATTATTTACATGTCACCTGACCGGCATATTACAGACTGTGTCCAACCCTGATTATTTACATGTCACCTGACCGGCATATTACAGACTGTTCAACCCTGATTATTTACATGTCACCTGACCGGCATATTACAGACTGTGTCCAACCCTGATTATTTACATGTCACCAGACCGGCATATTACAGACTGTGTCCAACCCTGATTATTTACATGTCACCAGACCGGCATATTGCAGACTGTGTCCAACCCTGATTATTTACATGTCACCAGACCGGCATATTACAGACTGTGTCCAACCCTGATTATTTACATGTCACCAGACCGGCATATTGCAGACTGTGTCCAACCCTGATTATTTACATGTCACCAGACCGGCATATTACAGACTGTGTCCAACCCTGATTATTTAATTGTCACCAGACCGGCATATTACAGACTGTGTCCAAACCTGATCATTTTTATGTGTCACCTGACCGGCATATTACAGACTGTGTCCAACCCTGATTATTTACATGTCACCAGAACCGCATATTACAGACTGTGTCCAACCCTGATTATTTACATGTCACCAGACCGGCATATTGCAGACTGTGTCCAACCCTGATTATTTACATGTCACCAGACCGGCATATTACAGACTGTGTCCAACCCTGATTATTTACGTGTCACCAGACCGGCATATTACAGACTGTGTCCAAACCTGATCATTTTTATGTGTCACCTGACCGGCATATTACAGACTGTGTCCAACCCTGATTATTTACATGTCACCAGAACCGCATATTACAGACTGTGTCCAACCCTGATTATTTACATGTCACCTGACCGGCATATTACAGACTGTGTCCAACCTTGATTATTTACATGTCACCAGACCGGCATATTACAGACTGTGTCCAAACCTGATCATTTTTATGTGTCACCTGACCGGCATATTACAGACTGTGTCCAACCCTGATTATATACATGTCACCAGACCGGCATATTACAGACTGTGTCCAACCCTGATTATTTAAATGTCACCTGACCGGCATATTACAGACTGTGTCCAACCCTGATTATTTACGTGTCACCTGACCCGCATATTACAGACTGTGTCCAACCCTGATTATTTACATGTCACCTGACCAGCATATTACAGACTGTGTCCAAGCCTGATTATTTACATGTCACCTGACCGGCATATTACAGACTGTGTCCAACCCTGATTATTTACATGTCACCTGACCGGCATATAACAGACTGTGTCCAACCCTGATTATTTACGTGTCACCAGAACCTCATATTACAGACTGTGTCCAACCCTGATTATTTACATGTCACCTGACCGGCATATTGCAGACTGTGTCCAACCCTGATTATTTACATGTCACCTGACCGGCATATTACAGACTGTGTCCAACCCTGATTATTTACATGTCACCTGACCGGCATATTACAGACTGTTCAACCCTGATTATTTACATGTCACCTGACCGGCATATTACAGACTGTTCAACCCTGATTATTTACATGTCACCTGACCGGCATATTACAGACTGTGTCCAACCCTGATTTTTTACGTGTCACCAGAACCGCATATTACAGACTGTGTCCAACCCTGATTATTTACATGTCACCTGACCGGCATATTACAGACTGTGTCCAACCCTGATTATTTACATGTCACCTGACCGGCATATTGCAGACTGTGTCCAACCCTGATTATTTACATGTCACCTGACCGGCATATTACAGACTGTGTCCAACCCTGATTATTTACATGTCACCTGACCGGCATATTACAGACTGTTCAACCCTGATTATTTACATGTCACCTGACCGGCATATTACAGACTGTGTCCAACCCTGATTATTTACGTGTCACCAGACCGGCATATTACAGACTGTGTCCAACCCTGATTATTTACATGTCACCAGACCGGCATATTGCAGACTGTGTCCAACCCTGATTATTTACATGTCACCAGACCGGCATATTACAGACTGTGTCCAACCCTGATTATTTACATGTCACCAGACCGGCATATTGCAGACTGTGTCCAACCCTGATTATTTACATGTCACCAGACCGGCATATTACAGACTGTGTCCAACCCTGATTATTTACGTGTCACCTGACCGGCATATTACAGACTGTGTCCAACCCTGATTATTTACATGTCACCTGACCGGCATATTACAGACTGTGTCCAACCCGGATTATTTACATGTCACCAGAACCGCATATTACAGACTGTGTCCAACCCTGATTATTTACATGTCACCTGACCGGCATATTACAGACTGTGTCCAACCTTGATTATTTACATGTCACCAGACCGGCATATTACAGACTGTGTCCAAACCTGATCATTTTTATGTGTCACCTGACCGGCATATTACAGACTGTGTCCAACCCTGATTATATACATGTCACCAGACCGGCATATTACAGACTGTGTCCAACCCTGATTATTTAAATGTCACCTGACCGGCATATTACAGACTGTGTCCAACCCTGATTATTTAAATGTCACCTGACCGGCATATTACAGACTGTGTTCAACCCTGATTATTTACGTGTCACCTGACCCTCATATTACAGACTGTGTCCATCCCTGATTATTTACATGTCACCTGACCAGCATATTACAGACTGTGTCCAACCCTGATTATTTACATGTCACCTGACCGGCATATTACAGACTGTGTCCAACCCTGATTATTTACATGTCACCTGACCGGCATATAACAGACTGTGTCCAACCCTGATTATTTACGTGTCACCAGAACCTCATATTACAGACTGTGTCCAACCCTGATTATTTACATGTCACCTGACCGGCATATTGCAGACTGTGTCCAACCCTGATTATTTACATGTCACCTGACCGGCATATTACAGACTGTGTCCAACCCTGATTATTTACATGTCACCTGACCGGCATATTGCAGACTGTGTCCAACCCTGATTATTTACATGTCACCTGACCGGCATATTACAGACTGTGTCCAACCCTGATTATTTACATGTCACCTGACCGGCATATTACAGACTGTTCAACCCTGATTATTTACATGTCACCTGACCGGCATATTACAGACTGTGTCCAACCCTGATTATTTACGTGTCACCAGAACCGCATATTACAGACTGTGTCCAACCCTGATTATTTACATGTCACCTGACCGGCATATTACAGACTGTGTCCAACCCTGATTATTTACATGTCACCAGACCGGCATATTACAGACTGTGTCCAACCCTGATTATTTACATGTCACCAGACCGGCATATTACAGACTGTGTCCAACCCTGATTATTTACGTGTCATCTGACCGGCATATTACAGACTGTGTCCAACCCTGATTATTTACGTGTCACCTGACCAGCATATTACAGACTGTGTCCAACCCTGATTATTTACATGTCACCAGACCGGCATATTACAGACTGTGTCCAACCCTGATTATTTACGTGTCACCTGACCGGCATATTACAGACTGTGTCCAACCCTGATTATTTACATGTCACCAGACCGGCATATTACAGACTGTGTCCAACCCTGATTATTTACATGTCACCAGACCGGCATATTACAGACTGTGTCCAACCCTGATTATTTACGTGTCACCTGACCGGCATATTACAGACTGTGTCCAACCCTGATTATTTACATGTCACCTGACCGGCATATTACAGACTGTGTCCAACCCTGATTATTTACGTGTCACCAGAACCTCATATTACAGACTGTGTCCAACCCTGATTATTTACATGTCACCTGACCGGCATATTGCAGACTGTGTCCAACCCTGATTATTTACATGTCACCTGACCGGCATATTACAGACTGTGTCCAACCCTGATTATTTACATGTCACCTGACCGGCATATTACAGACTGTTCAACCCTGATTATTTACATGTCACCTGACCGGCATATTACAGACTGTTCAACCCTGATTATTTACATGTCACCAGACCGGCATATTACAGACTGTGTCCAACCCTGATTATTTACATGTCACCAGACCGGCATATTACAGACTGTGTCCAACCCTGATTATTTACGTGTCACCTGACCGGCATATTACAGACTGTGTCCAACCCTGATTATTTACATGTCACCTGACCGGCATATTACAGACTGTGTCCAACCCTGATTATTTACGTGTCACCAGAACCTCATATTACAGACTGTGTCCAACCCTGATTATTTACATGTCACCTGACCGGCATATTGCAG
This sequence comes from Haliotis rufescens, assembly GCF_023055435.1. Lineage (NCBI taxonomy): Eukaryota > Metazoa > Mollusca > Gastropoda > Lepetellida > Haliotidae > Haliotis > Haliotis rufescens. The sequence continues at coordinate 33,443,668 of NW_025963846.1, forward strand.
ACTGTGTCCAACCCTGATTATTTACATGTCACCTGACCGGCATATTACAGACTGTGTCCAACCCTGATTATTTACATGTCACCTGACCGGCATATTACAGACTGTTCAACCCTGATTATTTACATGTCACCTGACCGGCATATTACAGACTGTTCAACCCTGATTATTTACATGTCACCTGACCGGCATATTACAGACTGTGTCCAACCCTGATTATTTACGTGTCACCAGAACCGCATATTACAGACTGTGTCCAACCCTGATTATTTACATGTCACCTGACCGGCATATTACAGACTGTGTCCAACCCTGATTATTTACATGTCACCTGACCGGCATATTGCAGACTGTGTCCAACCCTGATTATTTACATGTCACCTGACCGGCATATTACAGACTGTGTCCAACCCTGATTATTTACATGTCACCTGACCGGCATATTACAGACTGTTCAACCCTGATTATTTACATGTCACCTGACCGGCATATTACAGACTGTGTCCAACCCTGATTATTTACGTGTCACCAGACCGGCATATTACAGACTGTGTCCAACCCTGATTATTTACATGTCACCAGACCGGCATATTGCAGACTGTGTCCAACCCTGATTATTTACATGTCACCAGACCGGCATATTACAGACTGTGTCCAACCCTGATTATTTACATGTCACCAGACCGGCATATTGCAGACTGTGTCCAACCCTGATTATTTACATGTCACCAGACCGGCATATTACAGACTGTGTCCAACCCTGATTATTTACGTGTCACCTGACCGGCATATTACAGACTGTGTCCAACCCTGATTATTTACATGTCACCTGACCGGCATATTACAGACTGTGTCCAACCCGGATTATTTACATGTCACCAGAACCGCATATTACAGACTGTGTCCAACCCTGATTATTTACATGTCACCTGACCGGCATATTACAGACTGTGTCCAACCTTGATTATTTACATGTCACCAGACCGGCATATTACAGACTGTGTCCAAACCTGATCATTTTTATGTGTCACCTGACCGGCATATTACAGACTGTGTCCAACCCTGATTATATACATGTCACCAGACCGGCATATTACAGACTGTGTCCAACCCTGATTATTTAAATGTCACCTGACCGGCATATTACAGACTGTGTCCAACCCTGATTATTTAAATGTCACCTGACCGGCATATTACAGACTGTGTTCAACCCTGATTATTTACGTGTCACCTGACCCTCATATTACAGACTGTGTCCATCCCTGATTATTTACATGTCACCTGACCAGCATATTACAGACTGTGTCCAACCCTGATTATTTACATGTCACCTGACCGGCATATTACAGACTGTGTCCAACCCTGATTATTTACATGTCACCTGACCGGCATATAACAGACTGTGTCCAACCCTGATTATTTACGTGTCACCAGAACCTCATATTACAGACTGTGTCCAACCCTGATTATTTACATGTCACCTGACCGGCATATTGCAGACTGTGTCCAACCCTGATTATTTACATGTCACCTGACCGGCATATTACAGACTGTGTCCAACCCTGATTATTTACATGTCACCTTACCGGCATATTACAGACTGTTCAACCCTGATTATTTACATGTCACCTGACCGGCATATTACAGACTGTGTCCAACCCTGATTATTTACATGTCACCTGACCGGCATATTACAGACTGTTCAACCCTGATTATTTACATGTCACCTGACCGGCATATTACAGACTGTGTCCAACCCTGATTATTTACGTGTCACCAGAACCGCATATTACAGACTGTGTCCAACCCTGATTATTTACATGTCACCTGACCGGCATATTACAGACTGTGTCCAACCCTGATTATTTACATGTCACCAGACCGGCATATTACAGACTGTGTCCAACCCTGATTATTTACATGTCACCAGACCGGCATATTACAGACTGTGTCCAACCCTGATTATTTACGTGTCATCTGACCGGCATATTACAGACTGTGTCCAACCCTGATTATTTACGTGTCACCTGACCAGCATATTACAGACTGTGTCCAACCCTGATTATTTACATGTCACCAGACCGGCATATTACAGACTGTGTCCAACCCTGATTATTTACGTGTCACCTGACCGGCATATTACAGACTGTGTCCAACCCTGATTATTTACATGTCACCTGACCGGCATATTACAGACTGTGTCCAACCCGGATTATTTACATGTCACCAGAACCGCATATTACAGACTGTGTCCAACCCTGATTATTTACATGTCACCAGACCGGCATATTACAGACTGTGTCCAACCCTGATTATTTAAATGTCACCTGACCGGCATATTACAGACTGTGTCCAACCCTGATTATTTACATGTCACCAGACCGGCATATTACAGACTGTGTCCAAACCTGATCATTTTTATGTGTCACCTGACCGGCATATTACAGACTGTGTCCAACCCTGATTATTTACGTGTCACCAGACCGGCATATTACAGACTGTGTCCAACCCTGATTATTTACATGTCATCTGACCGGCATATTACAGACTGTGTCCAACCCTGATTATTTACGTGTCACCTGACCAGCATATTACAGACTGTGTCCAACCCTGATTATTTACATGTCACCAGACCGGCATATTACAGACTGTGTCCAACCCAGATTATTTACGTGTCACCAGACCGGCATATTACAGACTGTGTCCAACCCTGATTATTTACATGTCACCTGACTGGCATATTACAGACTGTGTCCAACCCTGATTATTTACATGTCACCAGAACCGCATATTACAGACTGTGTCCAACCCTGATTATTTACATGTCACCTGACCGGCATATTACAGACTGTGCCCAACCTTGATTATTTACATGTCACCAGACCGGCATATTACAGACTGCGTCCAAACCTGATCATTTTTATGTGTCACCTGACCGGCATATTACAGACTGTGTCCAACCCTGATTATATACATGTCACCAGACCGGCATATTACAGACTGTGTCCAACCCTGATTATTTAAATGTCACCTGACCGGCATATTACAGACTGTGTCCAACCCTGATTATTTAAATGTCACCTGACCGGCATATTACAGACTGTGTTCAACCCTGATTATTTACGTGTCACCTGACCCGCATATTACAGACTGTGTCCAACCCTGATTATTTACATGTCACCTGACCAGCATATTACAGACTGTGTCCAACCCTGATTATTTACATGTCACCTGACCGGCATATTACAGACTGTGTCCAACCCTGATTATTTACATGTCACCTGACCGGCATATAACAGACTGTGTCCAACCCTGATTATTTACGTGTCACCAGAACCTCATATTACAGACTGTGTCCAACCCTGATTATTTACATGTCACCTGACCGGCATATTGCAGACTGTGTCCAACCCTGATTATTTACATGTCACCTGACCGGCATATTACAGACTGTGTCCAACCCTGATTATTCACATGTCACCTGACCGGCATATTACAGACTGTTCAACCCTGATTATTTACATGTCACCTGACCAGCATATTACAGACTGTGTCCAACCCTGATTATTTACATGTCACCTGACCGGCATATTACAGACTGTTCAACCCTGATTATTTACATGTCACCTGACCGGCATATTACAGACTGTGTCCAACCCTGATTATTTACGTGTCACCAGAACCGCATATTACAGACTGTGTCCAACCCTGATTATTTACATGTCACCTGACCGGCATATTACAGACTGTGTCCAACCCTGATTATTTACATGTCACCTGACCGGCATATTGCAGACTGTGTCCAACCCTGATTATTTACATGTCACCTGACCGGCATATTACAGACTGTGTCCAACCCTGATTATTTACATGTCACCTGACCGGCATATTACAGACTGTGTCCAACCCTGATTATTTACATGTCTCCAGACCGGCATATTACAGACTGTGTCCAACCCTGATTATTTACGTGTCACCAGACCGGCATATGACAGACTGTGTCCAACCCTGATTATTTACATGTCACCAGACCGGCATATTACAGACTGTGTCCAACCCTGATTATTTAAATGTCACCTGACCGGCATATTACAGACTGTGTTCAACCCTGATTATTTACATGTCACCTGACCGGCATATTACAGACTGTTTCCAACTCTGATTATTTACGTGTCACCAGACCGGCATATTACAGACTGTGTCCAACCCTGATTATTTACATGTCACCAGACCGGCATATTACAGACTGTGTCCAACCCTGATTATTTACATGTCACCAGACCGGCATATTACAGACTGTGTCCAACCCTGATTATTTACATGTCACCAGACCGGCATATTACAGACTGTGTCCAACCCTGATTATTTAAATGTCACCTGACCGGCATATTACAGACTGTGTCCAACCCTGATTATTTAATTGTCACCTGACCGGCATATTACAGACTGTGTCCAACCCTGATTATTTACATGTCACCTGACCGGCATATTACAGACTGTGTCCAACCCTGATTATTTACGTGTCACCAGAACCTCATATTACAGACTGTGTCCAACCCTGATTATTTACGTGTCATCTGACCGGCATATTACAGACTGTGTCCAACCCGGATTATTTACATGTCACCAGAACCGCATATTACAGACTGTGTCCAACCCTGATTATTTAAATGTCACCTGACCGGCATATTACAGACTGTGTCCAACCCTGATTATTTACATGTCACCAGACCGGCATATTACAGACTGTGTCCAAACCTGATCATTTTTATGTGTCACCTGACCGGCATATTACAGACTGTGTCCAACCCTGATTATTTACGTGTCACCAGACCGGCATATTACAGACTGTGTCCAACCCTGATTATTTACATGTCATCTGACCGGCATATTACAGACTGTGTCCAACCCTGATTATTTACGTGTCACCTGACCAGCATATTACAGACTGTGTCCAACCCTGATTATTTACATGTCACCAGACCGGCATATTACAGACTGTGTCCAACCCTGATTATTTACGTGTCACCAGACCGGCATATTACAGACTGTGTCCAACCCTGATTATTTACATGTCACCTGACCGGCATATTACAGACTGTGTCCAACCCTGATTATTTACATGTCACCAGAACCGCATATTACAGACTGTGTCCAACCCTGATTATTTACATGTCACCTGACCGGCATATTACAGACTGTGTCCAACCTTGATTATTTACATGTCACCAGACCGGCATATTACAGACTGTGTCCAAACCTGATCATTTTTATGTGTCACCTGACCGGCATATTACAGACTGTGTCCAACCCTGATTATTTACGTGTCACCAGACCGGCATATTACAGACTGTGTCCAACCCTGATTATTTACGTGTCATCTGACCGGCATATTACAGACTGTGTCCAACCCTGATTATTTACGTGTCACCTGACCAGCATATTACAGACTGTGTCCAACCCTGATTATTTACATGTCACCAGACCGGCATATTACAGACTGTGTCCAACCCTGATTATTTACGTGTCACCTGACCGGCATATTACAGACTGTGTCCAACCCTGATTATTTACATGTCACCTGACCGGCATATTACAGACTGTGTCCAACCCTGATTATTTACATGTCACCAGAACCGCATATTACAGACTGTGTCCAACCCTGATTATTTACATGTCACCTGACCGGCATATTACAGACTGTGTCCAAACCTGATCATTTTTATGTGTCACCTGACCGGCATATTACAGACTGTGTCCAACCCTGATTATATACATGTCACCAGACCGGCATATTACAGACTGTGTCCAACCCTGATTATTTAAATGTCACCTGACCGGCATATTACAGACTGTGTCCAACCCTGATTATTTAAATGTCACCTGACCGGCATATTACAGACTGTGTTCAACCCTGATTATTTACGTGTCACCTGACCCGCATATTACAGACTGTGTCCAACCCTGATTATTTACATGTCACCTGACCAGCATATTACAGACTGTGTCCAACCCTCATTATTTACATGTCACCTGACCGGCATATTACAGACTGTGTCCAACCCTGATTATTTACATGTCACCTGACCGGCATATAACAGACTGTGTCCAACCCTGATTATTTACGTGTCACCAGAACCTCATATTACAGACTGTGTCCAACCCTGATTATTTACATGTCACCTGACCGGCATATTGCAGACTGTGTCCAACCCTGATTATTTACATGTCACCTGACCGGCATATTACAGACTGTGTCCAACCCTGATTATTTACATGTCACCTGACCGGCATATTACAGACTGTTCAACCCTGATTATTTACATGTCACCTGACCGGCATATTACAGACTGTGTCCAACCCTGATTATTTACATGTCACCTGACCGGCATATTACAGACTGTTCAACCCTGATTATTTACATGTCACCTGACCGGCATATTACAGACTGTGTCCAACCCTGATTATTTACATGTCACCAGAACCGCATATTACAGACTGTGTCCAACCCTGATTATTTACATGTCACCTGACCGGCATATTACAGACTGTGTCCAACCCTGATTATTTACATGTCACCTGACCGGCATATTACAGACTGTGTCCAACCCTGATTATTTACATGTCACCAGACCGGCATATTACAGACTGTGTCCAAACCTGATCATTTTTATGTGTCACCTGACCGGCATATTACAGACTGTGTCCAACCCTGATTATTTAAATGTCACCTGACCGGCATATTACAGACTGTGTCCAACCCTGATTATTTACATGTCACCAGACCGGCATATTACAGACTGTGTCCAAACCTGATCATTTTTATGTGTCACCTGACCGGCATATTACAGACTGTGTCCAACCCTGATTATTTACGTGTCACCAGACCGGCATATTACAGACTGTGTCCAACCCTGATTATTTACATGTCATCTGACCGGCATATTACAGACTGTGTCCAACCCTGATTATTTACGTGTCACCTGACCAGCATATTACAGACTGTGTCCAACCCTGATTATTTACATGTCACCTGACCGGCATATTACAGACTGTTCAACCCTGATTATTTACATGTCACCTGACCGGCATATTACAGACTGTGTCCAACCCTGATTATTTACATGTCACCTGACCGGCATATTACAGACTGTTCAACCCTGATTATTTACATGTCACCTGACCGGCATATTACAGACTGTGTCCAACCCTGATTATTTACATGTCACCTGACCGGCATATTACAGACTGTGTCCAACCTTGATTATTTACATGTCACCAGACCGGCATATTACAGACTGTGTCCAAACCTGATCATTTTTATGTGTCACCTGACCGGCATATTACAGACTGTGTCCAACCCTGATTATTTACGTGTCACCAGACCGGCATATTACAGACTGTGTCCAACCCTGATTATTTACGTGTCATCTGACCGGCATATTACAGACTGTGTCCAACCCTGATCATTTTTATGTGTCACCTGACCGGCATATTACAGACTGTGTCCAACCCTGATTATTTACGTGTCACCAGACCGGCATATTACAGACTGTGTCCAACCCTGATTATTTACATGTCACCAGACCGGCATATTACAGACTGTGTCCAACCCTGATTATTTAAATGTCACCTGACCGGCATATTACAGACTGTGTTCAACCCTGATTATTTACATGTCACCTGACCGGCATATTACAGACTGTTTCCAACTCTGATTATTTACGTGTCACCAGACCGGCATATTACAGACTGTGTCCAACCCTGATTATTTACATGTCACCAGACCGGCATATTACAGACTGTGTCCAACCCTGATTATTTACATGTCACCAGACCGGCATATTACAGACTGTGTCCAACCCTGATTATTTACATGTCATCAGACCGGCATATTACAGACTGTGTCCAACCCTGATTATTTAAATGTCACCTGACCGGCATATTACAGACTGTGTCCAACCCTGATTATTTAAATGTCACCTGACCGGCATATTACAGACTGTGTCCAACCCTGATTATTTACATGTCACCTGACCGGCATATTACAGACTGTGTCGAACCCTGATTATTTACGTGTCACCAGAACCTCATATTACAGACTGTGTCCAACCCTGATTATTTACGTGTCATCTGACCGGCATATTACAGACTGTGTCCAACCCGGATTATTTACATGTCACCAGAACCGCATATTACAGACTGTGTCCAACCCTGATTATTTAAATGTCACCTGACCGGCATATTACAGACTGTGTCCAACCCTGATTATTTACATGTCACCAGACCGGCATATTACAGACTGTGTCCAAACCTGATGATTTTTATGTGTCACCTGACCGGCATATTACAGACTGTGTCCAACCCTGATTATTTACGTGTCACCAGACCGGCATATTACAGACTGTGTCCAACCCTGATTATTTACGTGTCATCTGACCGGCATATTACAGACTGTGTCCAACCCTCATTATTTACGTGTCACCTGACCAGCATATTACAGACTGTGTCCAACCCTGATTATTTACATGTCACCAGACCGGCATATTACAGACTGTGTCCAACCCTGATTATTTACGTGTCACCTGACCGGCATATTACAGACTGTGTCCAACCCTGATTATTTACATGTCACCTGACCGGCATATTACAGACTGTGTCCAACCCTGATTATTTACATGTCACCAGAACCGCATATTACAGACTGTGTCCAACCCTGATTATTTACATGTCACCTGACCGGCATATTACAGACTGTGTCCAACCTTGATTATTTACATGTCACCAGACCGGCATATTACAGACTGTGTCCAAACCTGATCATTTTTATGTGTCACCTGACCGGCATATTACAGACTGTGTCCAACCCTGATTATATACATGTCACCAGACCGGCATATTACAGACTGTGTCCAACCCTGATTATTTAAATGTCACCTGACCGGCATATTACAGACTGTGTCCAACCCTGATTATTTAAATGTCACCTGACCGGCATATTACAGACTGTGTTCAACCCTGATTATTTACGTGTCACCTGACCCGCATATTACAGACTGTGTCCAACCCTGATTATTTACATGTCACCTGACCAGCATATTACAGACTGTGTCCAACCCTGATTATTTACATGTCACCTGACCGGCATATTACAGACTGTGTCCAACCCTGATTATTTACATGTCACCTGACCGGCATATAACAGACTGTGTCCAACCCTGATTATTTACGTGTCACCAGAACCTCATATTACAGACTGTGTCCAACCCTGATTATTTACATGTCACCTGACCGGCATATTGCAGACTGTGTCCAACCCTGATTATTTACATGTCACCTGACCGGCATATTACAGACTGTGTCCAACCCTGATTATTTACATGTCACCTGACCGGCATATTACAGACTGTTCAACCCTGATTATTTACATGTCACCTGACCGGCATATTACAGACTGTGTCCAACCCTGATTATTTACATGTCACCTGACCAGCATATTACAGACTGTTCAACCCTGATTATTTACATGTCACCTGACCGGCATATTACAGACTGTGTCCAACCCTGATTATTTACATGTCACCAGAACCGCATATTACAGACTGTGTCCAACCCTGATTATTTACATGTCACCTGACCGGCATATTACAGACTGTGTCCAACCCTGATTATTTACATGTCACCTGACCGGCATATTGCAGACTGTGTCCAACCCTGATTATTTACATGTCACCTGACCGGCATATTACAGACTGTGTCCAACCCTGATTATTTACATGTCACCTGACCGGCATATTACAGACTGTGTCCAACCCTGATTATTTACATGTCACCTGACCGGCATATTACAGACTGTGTCCAACCCTGATTATTTACGTGTCACCAGACCGGCATATTACAGACTGTGTCCAACCCTGATTATTTACATGTCACCTGACTGGCATATTACAGACTGTGTCCAACCCTGATTATTTACATGTCACCTGACCGGCATATTACAGACTGTGTCCAACCCTGATTATTTACATGTCACCAGACCGGCATATTACAGACTGTGTCCAACCCTGATTGTTTACATGTTACCTGACTGGCATATTACAGACTGTGTCCAACCCTGATTATTTACGTGTCACCAGACCGGCATATTACAGACTGTGTTCAACCCTGATTATTTACATGTCACCAGACCGGCATATTACAGACTGTGTCCAACCCTGATTATTTACATGTCACCAGACCGGCATATTACAGACTGTGTCCAACCCTGATTATTTACATGTCACCTGACTGGCATATTACAGACTGTGTGTAGTGTAATTAACATTCCCTCCTCCTTTTCCTGACATTGTCTGAACATGACATAGGTACAAATTAACCATACAATGTCATTACTGTCTATAAGAGCCTGTGCCTTATTTCACTCGTAATTTCATAGTTTCTTCATGGTCCCCAAGGGAAGTAACTCTTCCCTCCCTGATGTGTTGGTACAGGTGTTGCCTATATCCTGAAGCTGTTGGACCAGTATCATGAGTTTGACTCCCTCCACTGGTTCCAGTCCGTCAGAGATAAACACCTCACGGAGAAGGTCAGTGGGCACGCTGTTGTTCTCATGTTGTCACTTTGAGAGAAACTGTTCACAGGTTACTTAGTTAATGTCACATCATGAAGTACAAGGTGTTACATTTCAAGTTCTTTATTACAACATGGGATCGGTCCATAGGTCAAGTCGTCTAGGATGCCACAATTCTGTTGAAACGGGCTCAGGAGGTCCAGTCGTGTAGGATGCCACAATTCAGTATTTGTTGCTTGTAGATCCTGACATTGCTATTGATTACACCACTTGAAACGGGCTCGGGAGGTCAAGTTGTGTAGGATGCCACAATTCAGTATTTGTTGCTTGTAGATCCTGACATTGCTATTGATTACACCACTTGAAACGGGCTCGGGAGGTCCAGTCGTCTGGGGATGCCATAATTCAGTATTTGTTGCTTGTAGATCCTGACATTGCTATTGATTACACCACTTGAAACGGGCTCGGGAGGTCCAGTCGTCTAGGGTGCCACAATTCTGCAGCTTTGGGTTCCTTAAGTGTTGTTACGGATCATGGGTTCAAATCCTGGTTGGCCCTGATTATGTTTCTTGGTATGTCAGCACCTTCCACATGATGCTGTGATGTGACTGAAGTACTGTTAAAAACTGCACTAAACACAACTCACTCACTCACTCACTCACTCACTCACTCACTTACTCTACAATGGCAGTGAGTAGATCCTAATGTTCTGAATTTTATGTCAACAATCATAAATTTATTGTCATGAACTTTGATCAGTATTCGAGCGCTTGTGACTGATGTTGTTGGCAGAGGCAGGTGTCGCAGCAGACAGGCAGCCGTGGTGACGAGAAGCTGCAGCAGACCATGAGTCTAACGGTCAAGAGACTGGACCAGTCCCTTCAGGTGTGTACATCTCATTAACTCGTGTATGTAGAGACAGACCCTTCAGGTGTGTAAATCTCATTAACTCGTGCAGGTAGAGACAGACCCTTCAGGTGTGTACATCTCATTAACTCGTGCAGGTAGAGACAGACCCTTCAGGTGTGTACATCTCATTAACTCGTGCAGGTAGAGACAGACCCTTCAGGTGTGTACATCTCATTAACTCGTGCATGTGGAGAAATACCCTTGAGGTGTTTTCTTCTCGTTAACTCATACACATAATAAGACCCGACAATATTTTGTTTTGTTTCTTATTATTTCTAGAATGTTTGGATGGTGTATCTGTAACTGAAGTTATGATAGAGACAATGCCCAGGGTATGATGCTTTGTGACATTGAGGCTTGTTACTGCAGCATCATCTGCTCTGTGGACGTCCTGGGTTACAGTAGTCTCGAGCAACTCCACCCTGTCATAGCAACAAGACTTGGTGACTTGTCTCATTTCGTGTCATCGTGCCCAGCCTGGTGGGTTGTTGCTCACAATATGATAATTGGTTTGTCTTGTCCAGACTTGATTATTTGGAGGTCGCAATAGTATGTTTGAAATATACCCGAGTGTGCCAAACACAGACATTGCAACTTCTGACAGAACCTAAATGTGTCTTCCCCTGACAGGAGTTTGACCTGCTCCACTACTCACTCAGCAGCGCACGGATCTTTTTCCGTGCCGATCTGACGGCTGCCGAGGAGAAGGCGGAGAAAGACAAAGGTAGGTCACATGACATCAACTTGTCTGAGTTGTTGCTGTGGTTACAAGACTCATTTACTTCTTGTTGGAAATATATTTAGTGTAATATTTATGTATCGATGTGTAATATGAATGAATAAGTTACGTACTGAGTTACAGATCCTCATGGTTGTATGTTTCTATGTCAACCAGATTGTCAGTGCAGCAGGATAAACGATTCCACCCCACTGTCATGATGAGAAACTTCCTGTGTCATATAGCGGACATGCTTCTTTGTCCTAGAAGGGATAGTTTGTTGCTTTGCACTGTCTGGCCCTAACATATTGATGTGCGTTCTTCTTTAGCTGGACCCGACACACCGTCAGCCAATGGAGACGGGGCGAGTGGTTCAGCCAATCAGACGTCAGCATCTGCCTCTTCAGGTATGCACCAAGCATCATAATCACCATGTTTAGGTCAACAAATATTCAAGTTCAACAAAGATGGACCATAATTTTATGCTTAATCGATAATTCATCAAAAAATATATTCATTTGTTCTTTGAAAAGAGCCTGTTGTAAACATATTAGAGGCACTCACAAGTGGATCCATCTGTGATGCTAAATGTTTAACAGTACTGTGAACTGGTTCTTGTTTCAAATATATTTTCAAAGCTCAATAAATGTTTTAATTTTGTTAAAAGCTTCATGATACTGATGGAAGGTAAGAGTTGCTCTCTCTCTGCATGACTGTAACCATGACTTTCTCTCTGTGGTGAGAGACTCTCTCATGACTTTCTCTCTGTGGTGAGAGACTCTTTCATGACTTTCTCTCTGTGGTGAGAGACTCTCTCATGACTTTCTCTCTGTGGTGAGAGACTCTCTCATGACTTTCTCTTTGTGGTGTGAGACTTTCTCATGACTTTCTCTTTGTGGTGTGACACTCTCTCATGACTCTCTGTGGTGTGAGACTCTCTCATGACTTTCTCTCTGTGGTGTGAGACTCTCTCATGACTTTCTCTTTGTGGTGTGACACTCTCTCATGACTCTCTGTGGTGAGAGACTCTCTCATGACTTTCTCTCTGCTTTGTGGGGTGAGACTGTGTCTATGAAAGATGTCTGTGATTGACAATTGCTCGCTGTGCAGTTTTTTCATAACAACTCACTAGCTGTAAAAATGTAGGGCTTTAGTTGGCTGTATGTTAACATAGGGCTTGTGTCTTCTGAACACCACTGGAGGGCTGTATGCTAACATTGGTTGTGTGTCTTCTGAACACCACTGGAGGGCTGTATGCTAACATTGGTTGTGTGTCTTCTGAACACCACCGTAGGGTTTTATGCTAACATAGGGCTTGTGTCTTCTGAACACTACTGGAGGGTTGTATGCTAACACAGGGCTTGTGTCTTCTGAACACGCTGTATGCTAACATAGGGCTTGTGTCTTCTGAACACCACTGGAGGGCTTTATGCTAACATAGGGCTTGTGTCTTCTGAACACCACTGGAGGGTTGTATGCTAACATAGGGCTTGTGTCTTCTGAACACCACTGGAGGGCTTTATGCTAACATAGGGCTTGTGTCTTCTGAACATCACTGGAGGGCTGTATGCTAACATAGGGCTTGTGTCTTCTGAACATCACTGGAGGGCTGTATGCTAACATAGGGCTTGTGTCTTCTGAACATCACTGGAGGGCTGTATGCTAACATAGGGCTTGTGTCTTCGGAACACCACTGGAGGGTTTTATGCTAACATAGGGCTTGTGTCTTCTGAACATCACTGGAGGGCTGTATGGTAACATAGGGCTTGTGTCTTCTGAACACCAATGGAGGGTTGTATGGTAACATAGGGCTTGTGTCTTCTGAACACCACTGGAGGGCTGTATGCTAACATAGGGATTGTGTCTTCTGAACACCACTGGAGGGTTGTATGCTAACATAGGGCTTGTGTCTTCTGAACACCAATGGAGGGCTGTATGCTAACATTGGGCGTGTGTCTTCTGAACACCACTGGAGGGCTGTATGCTAACATAGGGCTTGTGTCTTCTGAACACCACTGGAGGGCTGTATGCTAACATTGGTTGTGTGTCGTCTGAACACCAATGGAGGGCTGTATGCTAACATAGGGCTTGTGTCTTCTGAACACCACTGGAGGGTTGTATGCTAACATAGGGCTTGTGTCTTCTGAACACCACTGGAGGGCTTTATGCTAACATAGGGCTTGTGTCTTCTGAACATCACTGGAGGGCTGTATGCTAACATAGGGCTTGTGTCTTCTGAACATCACTGGAGGGCTTTATGCTAACATAGGGCTTGTGTCTTCTGAACATCACTGGAGGGCTTTATGCTAACATAGGGCTTGTGTCTTCTGAACATCACTGGAGGGTTGTATGCTAACATAGGGCTTGTGTCTTCTGAACATCACTGGAGGGATGTATGCTAACATAGGGCTTGTGTCTTCTGAACATCACTGGAGGGCTTTATGCTAACATAGGGCTTGTGTCTTCTGAACATCACTGGAGGGCTTTATGCTAACATAGGGCTTGTGTCTTCTGAACATCACTGGAGGGCTTTATGTTAACATAGGGCTTGTGTCTTCTGAACATCACTGGAGGGCTTTATACTAACATAGGGCTTCTGTCTTCTGAACACCACTGGAGGGCTTTATGCTAACATAGGGCTTGTGTCTTCTGAACATCACTGGAGGGCTGTATGCTAACATAGGGCTTGTGTCTTCGGAACACCACTGGAGGGTTTTATGCTAACATAGGGCTTGTGTCTTCTGAACATCACTGAAGGGCTGTATGCTAACATAGGGCTTGTGTCTTCTGAACACCGCTGGAGGGTTGTATGCTAACATAGGGCTTGTGTCTTCTGAACACCACTGGAGGGTTGTATGCTAACATTGGTTGTGTGTCTTCTGAACGTCACTGGAGGGCTGTATGCTAACATAGGGCTTGTGTCTTCGGAACACCACTGGAGGGTTTTATGCTAACATAGGGCTTGTGTCTTCTGAACATCACTGAAGGGCTGTATGCTAACATAGGGCTTGTGTCTTCTGAACACCACTGGAGGGTTGTATGCTAACATAGGGCTTGTGTCTTCTGAATACCAATGGAGGGCTGTATGCTAACATAGGGCTTGTGTCTTCTGAATACCAATGGAGGGCTTTATGCTAACATAGGGCTTGTGTCTTCTGAATACCACTGGAGGGCTGTATGCTAACATAGGGCTTGTGTCTTCTGAATACCACTGGAGGGCTGTATGCTAATATGGGGCTTGTGTCTTCTGAACACCACTGGAGGGCTTTATGCTAACATAGGGCTTGTGTCTTCGGAACACCAATGGAGGGCTGTATGCTAACATTGGTTGTGTGTCGTCTGAACACCAATGGAGGGCTGTATGGTAACATAGGGCTTGTGTCTTCTAAACACCAATGGAGGGCTGTATGGTAACATAGGGCTTGTGTCTTCTGAACATCACTGGAGGGCTTTATGCTAACATAGGGCTTGTGTCTTCTGAACATCACTGGAGGGCTGTATGCTAACATAGGGCTTGTGTCTTCTGAACACCACTGGAGGGCTGTATGGTAACATAGGGCTTGTGTCGTCTGAACACCACTGGAGGGCTGTATGGTAACATAGGGCTTGTGTCTTCTGAACACCACTGGAGGGCTGTATGCTAACATAGGGCTTGTGTCTTCTGAACACCACTGGAGGGCTGTATGGTAACATAGGGCTTGTGTCTTCTGAACACCACTGGAGGGCTGTATGCTAACATAGGGCTTGTGTCTTCTGAACACCACTGGAGGGCTGTATGGTAACATAGGGCTTGTGTCGTCTGAACACCAATGGAGGGCTGTATGGTAACATAGGGCTTGTGTCTTCTGAACACCACTGGAGGGCTGTTAGCTAACATAGGGCTTGTGTCTTCTGAACACCACTGGAGGGCTGTATGCTAACATTGGTTGTGTGTCTTCTGAACACCAATGGAGGGCTGTATGCTAACATTGGTTGTGTCTTCTAAACACCAATGGAGGGCTGTATGCTAACATAGGGCTTGTGTCTTTTGAACACCACTGGAGGGCTTTATGCTAACATTGGTTGTGTGTCTTCTGAACACCACTGGAGGGCTGTATGCTAACATAGGGCTTGTGTCTTCTGAACACCACTGGAGGGTTGTATGCTAACATTGGTTGTGTGTCTTCTGAACACCACTGGAGGGTTGTATGCTAACATAGGGCTTGTGTCTTCTGAACACCACTGGAGGGCTGTATGCTAACATAGGGCTTGTGTCTTCGGAATACCACTGGAGGGCTTTATGCTAACATAGGGCTTGTGTCTTCTGAATACCACTGGAGGGCTGTATGCTAACATAGGGCTTGTGTCTTCTGAATATCACTGGAGGGTTGTATGCTAATATGGGGCTTGTGTCTTCTGAACACCACTGGAGGGCTTTATGCTAACATTATGCTTGTGTCTTCAGAACACCAATGGAGGGCTGTATGCTAACATTGGTTGTGTGTCTTCTGAACACCAATGGAGGGCTGTATGGTACCATAGGGCTTGTGTCTTCTAAACACCAATGGAGGGCTGTATGGTAACATAGGGCTTGTGTCTTCTGAACACCACTGGAGGGCTGTATGCTAACATAGGGCTTGTGTCTTCTGAACACCACTGGAGGGTTGTATGCTAACATTGGTTGTGTGTCTTCTGAACACCACTGGAGGGTTGTATGCTAACATAGGGCTTGTGTCTTTTGAACACCACTGGACGGTTGTATGCTAACATAGGGCTTGTGTCTTCTGAACGCCAATGGAGAGCTGTATGCTAACATAGGGCTTGTGTCTTCTGAACACCACTGGAGGGTTGTATGCTAACATAGGGCTTGTGTCTTCTGAACACCACTGGAGGGCCGTATGCTAACATAGGGCTTGTGTCTTCAGAACACCAATGGAGGGCTGTATGCTAACATTGGTTGTGTGTCGTCTGAACACCAATGGAGGGCTTTATGCTAACATAGGGCTTGTGTCTTCTGAACACCAATGGAGGGCTGTATGCTAACATTGGTTGTGTGTCTTCTGAACACCAATGAAGGGTTGTATGCTAACATAGGGCTTGTGTCTTCTGAACACCAATGGAGGGCTGTATGGTAACATAGGGCTTATGTCTTCTGAACACCACTGGAGGGCTGTATGCTAACATTGGGCGTGTGTCTTCTGAACACCAATGGAGGGCTTTATGC
The DNA here is from genome assembly GCF_023055435.1 of Haliotis rufescens. Taxonomy (NCBI): domain Eukaryota; kingdom Metazoa; phylum Mollusca; class Gastropoda; order Lepetellida; family Haliotidae; genus Haliotis; species Haliotis rufescens. Next base: position 33,461,065 of record NW_025963846.1, read on the forward strand.
TAACATAGGGCTTGTGTCTTCTGAACACCACTGGAGGGCTGTATGCTAACATACATGGAACATTGTTTCTATTCTGGTATGAATATGAGCTGCCTTATTATAAAATACCAAGTTATAATGTGCTTCTAGTTCAATACTAATACCACATGCTTGATAGCGTGTATGTTTCACATGCGGGGTCATCATTCTGTGTAGGAAACAAGATCAAGTTCATGTCTCTCATCAATGTATGTATTCTTTGCAGATATGCCCACTGATGCTGTCAGCATGGACAACACTGGTCCTTCTGCTGGTGGGGCGATACCTGCCCCACCCCCACCCCCTCCTCCCCCTCCCCCTCCCCCACCAATGTAAGGTAAACACTCCCCTCCCTGAAGACAGAACAGGGTGATTGACCACCCCAACAAGACTCCCAGGACCAGAGATTATGTATGAAGTATGTACATTATATTCCCACTGTCGTATGTGATACTGATCTGTATCGCACAGCTTGCTGTAACAGAGCTCCCACACCCAGGGCCCAGGTATTGCCAACTGCTTGTGTGACCACAATAAGTTTCTAATCAACTGAAATTACTTGAAAACACAACAGTGGCAGAGCATCCCACAGCCGAATCAAATGTTTAAATCAGAGACATAATGACAGCTCCTCATTGCAATATTTTTGGGTAAATTTTATATCAATAATGACCAAACCCTTCTCACCTCTCCCACTGTCTGCTGTGATCAAGATGTTTCATTTCAAAATGTTATTATTGAATGCTCAAACATGGCTTGTAAACTTGTTGGCTTTCAACTGTTTGTATGACACAGAAGTTTGTTTTCTACCAACTCAAAACACAAGTGGCAAACTTTACACTCATAAGAAATCAATGATAATTGATGGCTTGAACTAAGCAATTTTGACTTGTAGTCAGAGAAGTGAGTCTGTATTTAAGCTGTACATTCCATATGTTTTTTGTATAAGAATGTAAATGTATATATGACTCCAGAGCAGGCAAACACTGAAAACCTATGTCATCCCCATGATGGTGAATGGATAGTATTTGCATGCAATTATTGATTGTGAGAATGAGTATTTGCACTTGAAAAGTGGTGATTCCTTATTTGTGTATATTACTGCCAATACACCTGTGTATACATGTATACATGACAGTTGTTGAAACTAAACATTGTCATTCAAGTTTCAAGATTCAAGATTTAGGGGGCTCCTTATATTCAAACACCAATCTGACCACAAACCCCTTTAGTTTCAAACACTGCTTGTAGAGTTCAGAGGTTGTTTGTTTTGAAACTGTGTTGAATCATACAAATGAAATAGTGGATAAATTATGTCAAATACACCAAAAGACTTTGTTGTTCATCAGCCAGGCTCATCAGGCGTGGGACTGTATAGCAAGCTCTCTAGCCCTTGCTCTTGCAGATTTGCTTAATCAGTGGCCTATCAGCACTAAACACACACATCTTCCTGAGGCAAGGGAGTTAACTGACATTATACATCCAGTTTCCACCCTTGAGGAAGTTCGCTTGAATATCTGGGCTTGATTATAGCGCCACCAGTGGCTATTACGAGTTATGTCTCTTTTAAGTCGATCCTACTGACCAATCAGATTCCATGTCTTATATATATCACTTGCATTTGCTTCAAACAAAATGGACCCGTGAAGATCTGGGGTAGTATAGGTCTTCAGCAACCCAAGCTTGCCTTAACAGGCGACTATGCTTGTGGTAAGAAGCAACTGACAGGATCGGGTGGTCAGACTCGCTGACTTGGTTGATGCATGTCATTGTATCCGATTTGTGTGGATCGATGCTCATGGTGTCATTCACTGGATGTCTGGTCCAGACTCGATTATTTACAGACCACCATCAAATAGCTGGAATATTGCTGAGTGCGGCGTTAAACAACAAACAAATCAAACAAAATGGTGGCACCCAGTCAAGATAATCGATAATAAAGATTTTTATTGCAAAAAAATGTGCTTTACCTCGCGAAGTTCATCAAATAACTTGAGCATAATTTCAGCCTAGTTCGGATAACTCCCTTGCCTTGGGAAGATGATACTACATACTACTGGATTTGACCAAATTCCTAAACTACAAGTGCAACTTCCATCATGTGGAGACTTCTACACTCATTCTGCTGACAGGCTGTGATGTGACTCAAGTAGTGTTCACAACGACCTGAAACCCAACTCACCTGCTGACCATGTTCCAGTAATGATGCTAGACCCTTTCATTCCCTATAAACTGTTGGTTAGTTCATGTACCGAAGTGATTTGTGACTACATGGTAATGTCTGTGAGAGCAGATGCTAGAGAAGGTGCTGTATGGAAACAACAATTCCCGATATCCACCTGTACATGAAACTGGACAACAGTTTGTTGTAAGAGGCGACTAATGGAATTGGGTCGTCAGCCTCGCTGACTTGGTTGATGCATGTCATCGTATCCCAGTTGCGTGGATCGATGCTCATGATGTCAATCACTGGCTTGTCTTGTCCAGACTCAATGATTTACAGTCTTATAGCTGAGTTAAACAATAAACAAACAAACAAATAAAACTGATATTACCTCATGAAAGACTAATGGACCTACTCTCAGGTCCCACCATTAAAACCTCATACAGTATTTGAAGTACAACCATATTATAGTTGGACTACAGACATTCTCGCCCCCTGTGTTTTAATGTATAGCACATGTCATGTAATAACTTCTATTTGCCGTATCCTTGTTGCTACTTGACAGTAGATTTACAGGCCACACTTGTTACAGGCAGAGCTGGGACACCTGAAGGGATAGAAAGGACATAATTACGTCTCTGAATAAGACAGGGCTGTCTAGGTTGCAGAGTACATCCTGAGTGATGTTGGTGCGAAACAAGCCGTGTTAAGTTGTTTCTCTTTGAACATACTATTGCCTGTCTTCTCAATGAGGGACACGGGTAAAACAAGCCGTGTTAAGTTGTTTCTATTTGAACATACTATTGCCTGTCTTCGCAATTAGGGACACGGGTAAAACAAGCCGTGTTAAGTTGTTTCTCTTTGAACATACTATTGCCTGTCTTCGCAATGAGGGACACGGGTGAAACAAGCCGTGTTAAGTTGTTTCTCTTTGAACATACTATTGCCTGTCTTCGCAATGAGATACACGGGTGAAACAAGCCGTGTTTGAACATACTATTGCCTTTGCAATGAGATACACAGGTGAAACAAGCCGTGTTAAGTTGTTTCTCTTTGAACATACTATTGCCTGTCTTCGCAATGAGATACACAGGTGAAACAAGCCGTGTTAAGTTGTTTCTCTTTGAACATACTATTGCCTGTCTTCGCAATGAGATACACGGGTGAAACAAGCCGTGTTTGAACATACTATTGCCTGTCTTCGCAATGAGGGACACGGGTGAAACAAGCCGTGTTAAGTTGTTTCTCTTTGAATATACTATTGCCTGTCTTCTCAATGAGGGACACGGGTAAAACAAGCCGTGTTAAGTTGTTTCTCTTTGAACATACTATTGCCTGTCTTCCCAATGAGGGACACGGGAAAAACAAGCCGTATTAAGTTGTTTCTCTTTGAACATACTATTGCCTTCGCAATGAGGGACACGGGTGAAACAAGCCGTGTTAAGTTGTTTCTCTTTGAACATACTATTGCCTTCGCAATGAGGGACACGGGTGAAACAAGCCGTATTAAGTTGTTTCTCTTTGAACATACTATTGCCTGTCTTCGCAATGAGGGACACGGGTAAAACAAGCCGTGTTTAAACATACTATTGCCTGTCTTCGCAATGAGGGACACAGGTGAAACAAGCCGTGTTAAGTGGTTTCTCTTTGAACATACTATTGCCTGTCTTCACAATGAGATACACGGGTGAAACAAGCCGTGTTTGAACATACTATTGCCTGTCTTCGCAATGAGGGACACGGGTAAAACAAGCCGTGTTTGAACATACTATTTATTGCCTGTATTCACAAAGAGAGACACGGGTAAAACAAGCCGTGTTTGAACTTACTATTGCCTGTCTTCGCAATGAGGGACACGGGTGAAACAAGCAGTGTTAAGTTGTTTCTCTATAGGTTGTGTGGTCAAAGTACAGGCCGTGTTATTGTACTATAGGTCGTATGGTCATTGTACAGGCTGTGTTATTGTAATATAGGCCTTGTGGTCATTGTACAGGCTGTGTTATTGCACAATAAGTCGTGAGGTCGTTGTACAGGCTGTGTTATTGTAATATAGATCGCCTGGTCATTGTACAGGCTGTGTTATTGTAATATAGATCGTCTGGTCATTGTACAGGCTGTGTTATTGTGATATAGGCCGTGTGGTCATTGTACAGGCTGTGTTATTGTACTATAGGTTGTGTGGTCATTGTACAGGCTGTGTTATTGTACTATAGGCCGTGTGGGCATTGTACAGGCTGTGTTATTGTACTATAGGTTGTGTGGTCATTGTACAGGCTGTGTTATTGTACTATAGGCCGTGTGGGCATTGTACAGGCTGTGTTATTGTAATATAGGCCGTGTGGGCATTGTACAGGCTGTGTTATTGCACTATAGGTCATGTGGGCATTGTACAGGCTGTGTTATTATAATATAGGCCGTGTGGGCATTGTACAGGCTGTGTTATTGTAATATAGGCCCTGTGGGCATTGTACAGGCTGTGTTATTGTACTATAGGCCGTGTGGGCATTGTACAGGCTGTGTTATTATAATATAGGCCGTGTGGCCATTGTACAGGCTGTGTTCTTGTAATATAGGCCGTGTGGCCATTGTACAGGCTGTGTTATTGTAATATAGGCCGTGTGGGCATTGTACAGGCTGTGTTCTTGTAATATAGGCCGTGTGGTCATTGTACAGGCTGTGTTATTGTAATATAGGCCGTGTGGGCATTGTACAGGCTGTGTTATTGTACTATAGGTTGTATGGTCATTGTACAGGCTGTGTTATTGTACTATAGGTCGTTTGGTCATTGTACAGGCTGTGTTATTGTACTATAGGCCGTGTGGGCATTGTACAGGCTGTGTTATTGTACTATAGGCCGTATGGGTATTGTACAGGCTGTGTTATTGTAATATAGGCCGTATGGTCATTGTACAGGCTGTGTTATTGTACTATAGGCCGTGTGGTCATTGTACAGGCTGTGTTATTGTACTATAGGTTGTGTGGTCATTGTACAGGCTGTGTTATTGTAATATAGGCCGTGTGGGCATTGTACAGGCTGTGTTATTGTACTATAGGTTGTGTGGTCATTGTACAGGCTGTGTTATTGTAATATAGGCCGTATGGTCATTGTACAGGCTGTGTTATTGTACTATAGGTTGTATGGGCATTGTACAGGCTGTGTTATTGTACTATAGGTTGTGTGGTCATTGTACAGGCTGTGTTATTGTAATATAGGCCGTATGGTCATTGTACAGGCTGTGTTATTGTACTATAGGTTGTATGGGCATTGTACAGGCTGTGTTATTGTACTATAGGTCGTATGGTCATTGTACAGGCTGTGTTATTGTAATATAGGCCGTATGGTCATTGTACAGGCTGTGTTATTGTAATATAGGCCGTATGGTCATTGTACAGGCTGTGTTATTGTACTATAGGTTGTGTGGTCATTGTACAGGCTGTGTTATTGTAATATAGGCCGTATGGTCATTGTACAGGCTGTGTTATTGTAATATAGGTTGTATGGTCATTGTACAGGCTGTGTTATTGTACTAATGGCCGTGTGGGCATTGTACAGGCTGTGTTATTGTACTATAGGTCGTATGGTCATTGTACAGGCTGTGTTATTGTTATATAGGTCGTATGGGCATTGTACAGGCTGTGTTATTGTACTAATGGCCGTGTGGGCATTGTACAGGCTGTGTTATTGTTATATAGGCCGTATGGTCTTTGTACAGGCTGTGTTATTGTAATATAGGCCGTATGGTCATTGTACAGGCTGTGTTATTGTAATATAGGCCGTGTGGGTATTGTACAGGCTGTGTTATTGTACTATAGGTCGTGTGGGCATTGTACAGGCTGTGTTATTGCACTATAGGGCGTATGGTCATTGTACAGGCTGTGTTATTGTAATATAGGCCGTGTGGGCATTGTACAGGCTGTGTTTTTGTACTAATGGTCGTATGGGCATTGTACAGGCTGTGTTATTATAATATAGGCCGTGTGGTCATTGTACAGGCTGTGTTATTGTAATATAGGTTGTGTGGTCATTGTACAGGCTGTGTTATTGTAATATAGGTCGTATGGTCTTTGTACAGGCTGTGTTATTGTTATATAGGTCGTATGGTCATTGTACAGGCTGTGTTATTGTAATATAGGCCGTGTGGGCATTGTACAGGCTGTGTTATTGTACTACAGGCCGTGTGGGTATTGTACAGGCTGTGTTATTGTACTATAGGTTGTATGGGCATTGCACAGGCTGTGTTATTGTAATATAGGTTGTGTGGGCATTGTACAGGCTGTGTTATTGTACTAATGGCCGTGTGGGCATTGTACAGGCTGTGTTATTGTAATATAGGTTGTATGGTCTTTGTACAGGCTGTGTTATTGTACTATAGGCCGTGTGGGCATTGTACAGGCTGTGTTATTGTTATATAGGCCGTATGGTCTTTGTACAGGCTGTGTTATTGTACTATAGGTCGTATGGTCATTGTACAGGCTGTGTTATTGTTATATAGGTCGTATGGGCATTGTACAGGCTGTGTTATTGTAATATAGGCCGTGTGGGCATTGTACAGGCTGTGTTATTGTAATATAGGCCGTGTGGGCATTGTACAGGCTGTGTTATTGTAATATAGGTTGTATGGGCATTGCACAGGCTGTGTTATTGTAATATAGGCCGTGTGGGCATTGTACAGGCTGTGTTATTGTACTATAGAGCGTGTGGTCATTGTAAAGGCGGTGTTATTGTACTATAGGTTGTATGGGCATTGCACAGGCTGTGTTATTGTAATATAGGCCGTGTGGGCATTGTACAGGCTGTGTTATTGTACTATAGAGCGTGTGGTCAATGTACAGGTTTTGTTATTGTACTTTTGGCCGTGTGGGCATTGTACAGGCTGTGTTATTGTAATATAGGCCGTGTGGGCATTGTACAGGCTGTGTTATTATACTATAGGTTGTATGGTCATTGTACAGGCTGTGTTATTGTACTATAGGCCGTATGGTCATTGTACAGGCTGTGTTATTGTAATATAGGTTGTGTGGTCATTGTACAGGCTGTGTTATTGTAATATAGGCCGTATGGTCATTGTACTGTCTGTGTTATTGTACTATAGGTTGTGTGGTCATTGTACAGGCTGTGTTATTGTGCTATAGGTTGTATGGTCATTGTACAGGCTGTGTTATTGTACTATAGGTTGTATGGTCATTGTACAGGCTGTGTTATTGTACTACAGGCCGTGTGGTCATTGTACAGGCTGTGTTATTGTACTAATGGCCGTGTGGGCATTGTACAGGCTGTGTTATTGTACTATAGGTCGTATGGTCATTGTACAGGCTGTGTTATTGTTATATAGGCCGTGTGGTCATTGTACAGGCTGTGTTATTGTAATATAGGCCGTGTGGGTATTGTACAGGCTGTGTTATTGTAATATAGGCCGTATGGTCATTGTACAGGCTGTGTTATTGTACTATAGGTTGTATGGTCATTGTACAGGCTGTGTTATTGTACTACAGGCCGTGTGGTCATTGTACAGGCTGTGTTATTGTACTAATGGCCGTGTGGGCATTGTACAGGCTGTGTTATTGTACTATAGGTCGTATGGTCATTGTACAGGCTGTGTTATTGTTATATAGGTCGTATGGGCATTGTACAGGCTGTGTTATTGTACTAATGGCCGTGTGGGCATTGTACAGGCTGTGTTATTGTTATATAGGCCGTATGGTCTTTGTACAGGCTGTGTTATTGTACTATAGGTCGTATGGTCATTGTACAGGCTGTGTTATTGTTATATAGGTCGTATGGGCATTGTACAGGCTGTGTTATTGTACTATAGGTAGTGTGGTCAAAGTACAGGCTGTGTTATTGTACTATAGGTCGTATGGGCATTGTACAGGCTGTGTATATACCTTAGGTCGTGTGGTCATTGTACAGGCTGTGTTATTGCACAATAGGTCGTGTGGTCGTTGTACAGGCTGTGTTATTGTAATATAGGTTGTGTGGGCATTGTACAGGCTGTGTTATTGTACTATAGGTCGTATGGGCATTGTACAGGCTGTGTTATTGTACTAAAGGTCGTGTGGTCATTGCACAGGCTGTGTTATTGTAATATAGGCTGTGTGGTTATTGTACAGGCTGTGTATATACCTTAGGTCGTGTGGTCATTGTACAGGCTGTGTTATTGTAATATAGGCCGTGTGGTCAATGTACAGGCTGTGTTATTGTAATATAGGTCGTGTGGTCATTGTACAGGCTGTGTTATTGTAATATAGGCCGTGTGGTCATTGCACAGGCTGTGTTATGTAATATAGGCCGTGTGGTCATTGTACAGGCTGTGTTATTGTAATATAGGCCGTGTGGTCAATGTACAGGTTTTGTTATTGTACTTTTGGCCGTGTGGTCATTGTACAGGCTGTGTTAATACCTTAGGCCGTATGGGCATTGTACAGGCTGTGTTATTGTAATATAGGTCGTGTGGGCATTGTACAGGCTGTGTTATTGTACTATAGGTTGTATGGTCATTGTACAGGCTGTGCTATTGTAATATAGGCCGTGTGGTCATTGTACAGGCTGTGTTATTGTAATATAGTCCGTGTGGTCATTGTACAGGCTGTGTTATTGTAATATAGGTTGTATGGGTATTGTACAGGCTGTGTTATTGTACTATAGGCCGTGTGGGCATTGTACAGGTTCTGTTATTGTACTATAGAGCGTGTGGGCATTGTACTGTCTGTGTTATTGTACTTTTAGGTTGTGTGCTCATTGTACAGGCTGTGTTATTGTACTTTAGGTCGTGTGGTCATTGTACAGGCTGTGTTAATACCTTAGGCCGTATGGGCATTGTACAGGCTGTGTTATTGTAATATAGGCCGTATGGGCATTGTACAGGCTGTGCTATTGTAATATAGGCCGTGTGGTCATTGTACAGGCTGTGTTATTGTAATATAGGCTGTGTGGTCATTGTACAGGCTGTGCTATTGTAATATAGGCCGTGTGGGCATTGTACAGGCTGTGTTATTGTACTCTAGGCCGTGTGGGCATTGTACAGGTTGTGTTATTGTACAATAGAGCGTGTGGGCATTGTACTGTCTGTGTTATTGTACTTTTAGGTCGTGTGCTCATTGTACAGGCTGTGTTATTGTACTTTAGGTCGTGTGGTCATTGTACAGGCTGTGTTAATACCTTAGGCCTTATGGGGATTGTACAGGCTGTGTTATTGTAATATAGGCCGTATGGGCATTGTACAGGCTGTGCTATTGTAATATAGGCCGTATGGGCATTGTACAGGCTGTGTTATTGTACTATAGGTTGTATGGTCATTGTACAGGCTGTGTTATTGTACTATAGGCCGTGTGGTCATTGTACAGGCTGTGTTATTGTACTATAGGTTGTATGGTCATTGTACAGGCTGTGTTATTGTACTATAGGCCGTATGGTCATTGTACAGGCTGTGTTATTGTAATATAGGCCTTGTGGTCATTGTACAGGCTGTGTTATTGTACTATAGGTTGTATGGGTATTGTTCAGGCTGTGTTATTGTACTATAGACCGTGTGGGCATTGTACTGTCTGTGTTATTGTACTATAGAGCGTGTGGGCATTGTACTGTCTGTGTTATTGTACTATAGGTCGTGTGCTTATTGTACAGGCTGTGTTATTGTACTTTAGGTCGTGTGGTCATTGTACAGGCTGTGTTATTGTTATATAGGCCGTATGGTCATTGTACAGGCTGTGTTATTGTACTATAGGTTGTGTGGTCATTGTACAGGCTGTGTTATTGTACTATAGGTCGTGTGCTCATTGTACAGGCTGTGTTATTGTACTATAGGCCGTGTGGGCATTGTACAGGCTGTGTTATTGTAATATAGGTCGTGTGGTCATTGTACAGGCTGTGTTATTGTACTATAGGTCGTTTGGTCATTGCACAGGCTGTGTTATTGTACTAAAGGCCGTATGGGCATTGTACAGGCTGTGTTATTGTACTATAGATCGTATGGGCATTGTACAGGCTGTGTTATTGTAATATAGATCGCCTGGTCATTGTACAGGCTGTGTTATTGTAATATAGATCGTCTGGTCATTGTACAGGCTGTGTTATTGTGATATAGGCCGTGTGGTCATTGTACAGGCTGTGTTATTGTACTATAGGTTGTGTGGTCATTGTACAGGCTGTGTTATTGTACTATAGGCCGTGTGGGCATTGTACAGGCTGTGTTATTGTACTATAGGTTGTGTGGTCATTGTACAGGCTGTGTTATTGTACTATAGGCCGTGTGGGCATTGTACAGGCTGTGTTATTGTAATATAGGCCGTGTGGGCATTGTACAGGCTGTGTTATTGCACTATAGGTCGTGTGGGCATTGTACAGGCTGTGTTATTATAATATAGGCCGTGTGGGCATTGTACAGGCTGTGTTATTGTAATATAGGCCGTGTGGGCATTGTACAGGCTGTGTTATTGTACTATAGGCCGTGTGGGCATTGTACAGGCTGTGTTATTGTAATATAGGCCGTGTGGCCATTGTACAGGCTGTGTTATTGTACTATAGGTTGTATGGGCATTGTACAGGCTGTGTTATTGTAATGTAGGCCGTGTGGGCATTGTACAGGCTGTGTTCTTGTAATATAGGCCGTGTGGTCATTGTACAGGCTGTGTTCTTGTAATATAGGCCGTGTGGGCATTGTACAGGCTGTGTTATTGTACTATAGGTTGTATGGGCATTGTACAGGCTGTGTTATTGTACTATAGGTCGTTTGGTCATTGTACAGGCTGTGTTATTGTACTATAGGCCGTGTGGGCATTGTACAGGCTGTGTTATTGTACTATAGGTTGTATGGTCATTGTACAGGCTGTGTTATTGTAATATAGGTTGTGTGGTCATTGTACAGGCTGTGTTATTGTAATATAGGTTGTGTGGTCATTGTACAGGCTGTGTTATTGTAATATAGGCCGTGTGGGCATTGTACAGGCTGTGTTATTGTACTATAGGTTGTATGGGCATTGTACAGGCTGTGTTATTGTACTATAGGTTGTATGGGCATTGTACAGGCTGTGTTATTGTACTATAGGTTGTGTGGTCATTGTACAGGCTGTGTTATTGTACTATAGGTCGTATGGTCATTGTACAGGCTGTGTTATTGTAATATAGGCCGTGTGGTCATTGTACAGGCTGTGTTATTGTACTATAGGTTGTATGGTCATTGTACAGGCTGTGTTATTGTAATATAGGTCGTATGGTCATTGTACAGGCTGTGTTATTGTAATATAGGCCGTATGGTCATTGTACAGGCTGTGTTATTGTACTATAGGTCTTATGGTCATTGTACAGGCTGTGTTATTGTACTATAGGTCGTATGGTCATTGTACAGGCTGTGTTATTGTAATATAGGCCGTATGGTCATTGTACAGGCTGTGTTATTGTAATATAGGCCGTATGGTCATTGTACAGGCTGTGTTATTGTACTATAGGTTGTGTGGTCATTGTACAGGCTGTGTTATTGTAATATAGGCCGTATGGTCATTGTACGGGCTGTGTTATTGTACTATAGGTTGTATGGTCATTGTACAGGCTGTGTTATTGTACTATAGGTTGTGTGGTCATTGTACAGGCTGTGTTATTGTACTAATGGTCGTATGGTCATTGTACAGGTTGTGTTATTGCACTATAGGCCATGTCGTCATTGTACAGGCTGTGTTATTGCACAATAGGTCGTGTGGTCATTGTAGAGCCTGTGTTATTGTAATATATGTTCTATGGGTATTGTACAGGCTGTGTTATTGCACTATAGGGCGTATGGTCATTGTACAGGCTCTGTTATTGTAATATAGGCCGTGTGGGTATTGTACAGGCTGTGTTATTGTAATATAGGCCGTGTGGTCATTGTACAGGCTGTGTTATTGTAATATAGGTTGTGTGGGCATTGTACAGGCTGTGTTATTGTACTATAGGTTGTATGGGCATTGTACAGGCTGTGTTATTGTACTACAGGCCGTGTGGTCATTGTACAGGCTGTGTTATTGTAATATAGGTCGTGTGGGTATTGTACAGGCTGTGTTATTGTACTAATGGTCGTATGGTCATTGTACAGGTTGTGTTATTGCACTATAGGCCATGTCGTCATTATACAGGCTGTGTTATTGCACAATAGGTCGTGTGGTCATTGTAGAGCCTGTGTTATTGTAATATATGTTCTATGGGTATTGTACAGGCTGTGTTATTGCACTATAGGGCGTATGGTCATTGTACAGGCTGTGTTATTGTAATATAGGCCGTGTGGGTATTGTACAGGCTGTGTTATTGTAATATAGGCCGTATGGGCATTGTACAGGCTGTGTTATTGTACTAATGGTCGTATGGTCATTGTACAGGTTGTGTTATTGCACTATAGGTCGTGTGGTCATTGTACAGGCTGTGTTATTGCACAATAGGTCGTGTGGTCGTTGTAGAGCCTGTGTTATTGTACTACAGGCCGTGTGGTCATTGTACAGGCTGTGTTATTGTACTACAGGCCGTGTGGGCATTGTACAGGCTGTGTTATTATACTATAGGTTGTATGGGCATTGTACAGGCTGTGTTCTTGTAATATAGGTCGTATGGTCATTGTACAGGCTGTGTTATTGTAATATAGGCCGTATGGTCATTGTACAGGCTGTGTTATTGTAATATAGGTCGTATGGTCATTGTACAGGCTGTGTTATTGTAATATAGGCCGTATGGTCATTGTACAGGCTGTGTTATTGTACTATAGGCCGTGTGGGCATTGTACAGGCTGTGTTATTGTACTATAGGTTGTATGGTCATTGTACAGGCTGTGTTATTGTACTATAGGTTGTATGGGCATTGTACAGGCTGTGTTATTGTACTATAGGCCGTGTGGGCATTGTACAGGCTGTGTTATTGTAATATAGGCCGTGTGGGCATTGTACAGGCTGTGTTATTGTAATATAGGCCGTGTGGTCATTGTACAGGCTGTGTTATTGTACTATAGGCCGTGTGGGCATTGTACAGGCTGTGTTATTGTACTATAGGTCGTGTGGGCATTGTACAGGCTGTGTTATTGCACTATAGGGCGTATGGTCATTGTACAGGCTGTGTTATTGTAATATAGGCCGTGTGGGCTTTGTACAGGCTGTGTTTTTGTACTAATGGTCGTATGGTCATTGTACAGGCTGTGTTATTATAATATAGGCCGTGTGGTCATTGTACAGGCTGTGTTATTGTAATATAGGTTGTGTGGTCATTGTACAGGCTGTGTTATTGTAATATAGGTTGTGTGGTCATTGTACAGGCTGTGTTATTGTACTACAGGCCGTGTGGTCATTGTACAGGCTGTGTTATTGTACTACAGGCCGTATGGCCATTGTACAGGCTGTGTTATTGTACTATAGGTCATATGGTCATTGTACAGGCTGTGTTATTGTTATATAGGTTGTATGGGCATTGTACAGGCTGTGTTATTGTACTATAGGCCGTGTGGGCATTGTACAGGCTGTGTTATTGTACTACAGGCCGTGTGGGTATTGTACAGGCTGTGTTAATGTACTATAGGTTGTATGGTCATTGTACAGGCTGTGTTATTGTACTACAGGCCGTGTGGGCATTGCACAGGCTGTGTTATTGTAATATAGGTTGGGTGGGCATTGTACAGGCTGTGTTATTGTACTAATGGCCGTGTGGGCATTGCACAGGCTGTGTTATTGTAATATAGGTTGGGTGGGTATTGTACAGGCTGTGTTATTGTACTATAGGTTGTATGGGTATTGTACAGGCTGTGTTATTGTACTAATGGCCGTGTGGTCATTGTACAGGCTGTGTTATTGTAATATAGGCCGTGTGGGCATTGTACAGGCTGTGTTATTGTAATATAGGTTGTATGGTCATTGTACAGGCTGTGTTATTGTACTATAGGCCGTATGGTCATTGTACAGGCTGTGTTATTGTACTATAGGCCGTGTGGTCATTGTACAGGCTGTGTTATTGTACTATAGGCCGTGTGGTCATTGTACAGGCTGTGTTATTGTAATATAGGCCGTGTGGGTATTGTACAGGCTGTGTTATTGTAATATAGGTTGTATGGTCATTGTACAGGCTGTGTTATTGTACTATAGGCCGTATGGTCATTGTACAGGCTGTGTTATTGTAATATAGGCCGTGTGGTCATTGTACAGGCTGTGTTATTGTACTATAGGTTGTATGGTCATTGTACAGGCTGTGTTATTGTACTATAGGTTGTGTGGTCATTGTACAGGCTGTGTTATTGTAATATAGGTTGTATGGTCATTGTACAGGCTGTGTTATTGTACTATAGGTCGTGTGGGCATTGTACAGGCTGTGTTATTGTACTATAGGTTGTATGGTCATTGTACAGGCTGTGTTATTGTACTATAGGTTGTGTGGTCATTGTACAGGCTGTGTTATTGTAATATAGGTTGTATGGTCATTGTACAGGCTGTGTTATTGTAATATAGGCCGTGTGGTCATTGTACAGGCTGTGTTATTGTAATATAGGCCGTGTGGCCATTGTACAGGCTGTGTTATTGTAATATAGGTCGTATGGTCATTGTACAGGCTGTGTTATTGTAATATAGGTTGTATGGTCATTGTACAGGCTGTGTTATTGTACTACAGGCCGTATGGTCATTGTACAGGCTGTGTTATTGTAATATAGTCCGTGTGGTCATTGTACAGGCTGTGTTATTGTAATATAGGTTGTATGGTCATTGTACAGGCTGTGTTATTGTAATATAGGCCGTGTGGGCATTGTACAGGCTGTGTTATTGTACTATAGGTCGTGTGGCCATTGTACAGGCTGTGTTATTGTACTATAGGTTGTATGGTCATTGTACAGGCTGTGTTATTGTAATATAGGTTGTATGGTCTTTGTACAGGCTGTGTTATTGTACTATAGGTCGTATGGTCATTGTACAGGCTGTGTTATTGTAATATAGGTTGTATGGTCTTTGTACAGGCTGTGTTATTGTACTATAGGCCGTGTGGGCATTGTACAGTCTGTGTTATTGTTATATAGGCCGTATGGTCTTTGTACAGGCTGTGTTATTGTACTATAGGTCATATGGGCATTGTACAGGCTGTGTTATTGTACTATAGGCCGTGTGGGCATTGTACAGTCTGTGTTATTGTTATATAGGTTGTATGGTCTTTGTACAGGCTGTGTTATTGTACTATAGGTCATATGGGCATTGTACAGGCTGTGTTATTGTACTATAGGCCGTGTGGGCATTGTACAGTCTGTGTTATTGTTATATAGGTTGTATGGTCTTTGTACAGGCTGTGTTATTGTACTATAGGTCGTATGGGCATTGTACAGGCTGTGTTATTGTAATATAGGTTGTATGGGCATTGTACAGGCTGTGTTATTGTACTAAAGGTCGTGTGGTCATTGCACAGGCTGTGTTATTGTAATATAGTCCGTGTGGGCATTGTACAGGCTGTGTATATACCTTAGGTCGTGTGGTCATTGTACAGGCTGTGTTATTGTAATATAGGCCGTGTGGTCAATGTACAGGCTGTGTTATTGTAATATAGGTCGTGTGGTCATTGTACAGGCTGTGTTATTGTAATATAGGCCGTGTGGTCATTGCACAGGCTGTGTTATGTAATATAGGCCGTGTGGTCATTGTACAGGCTGTGTTATTGTAATATAGGCCGTGTGGTCAATGTACAGGTTTTGTTATTGTACTTTTGGCCGTGTGGTCATTGTACAGGCTGTGTTATTGTAATATAGGTCGTGTGGGCATTGTACAGGCTGTGTTATTGTACTATAGGTTGTATGGGTATTGTACAGGCTGTGCTATTGTAATATAGGCCGTGTGGTCATTGTACAGGCTGTGTTATTGTAATATAGGCCGTGTGGTCATTGTACAGGCTGTGTTATTGTACTATAGGTTGTATGGGTATTGTACAGGCTGTGTTATTGTACTATAGGCCGTGTGGTCAATGTACAGGCTGTGTTATTGTAATATAGGCCGTGTGGTCATTGTACAGGCTGTGTTATTGTAATATAGGCCGTGTGGTCAATGTACAGGCTGTGTTATTGTAATATAGGCCGTGTGGTCATTGTACAGGCTGTGTTATTGTAATATAGGCCGTGTGGTCATTGTACAGGCTGTGTTATTGTACTTTAGGTCGTGTGGTCATTGTACAGGCTGTGTTAATACCTTAGGCCTTATGGGGATTGTACAGGCTGTGTTATTGTAATATAGGCCGTGTGGTCAATGTACAGGCTGTGTTATTGTAATATAGGCCGTGTGGTCATTGTACAGGCTGTGTTATTGTAATATAGGCCGTGTGGTCATTGTACAGGCTGTGTTATTGTACTTTAGGTCGTGTGGTCATTGTACAGGCTGTGTTATTGTAATATAGGCCGTATGGGCATTGTACAGGCTGTGTTATTGTACTATAGGTTGTATGGTCATTGTACAGGCTGTGCTATTGTAATATAGGTTGTGTGGTCATTGTACAGGCTGTGTTATTGTACTATAGGCCGTATGGGCATTGTACAGGCTGTGTTATTGTACTATAGGTTGTATGGTCATTGTACAGGCTGTGCTATTGTAATATAGGTTGTGTGGTCATTGTACAGGCTGTGTTATTGTACTATAGGCCGTATGGGCATTGTACAGGCTGTGTTATTGTACTATAGGTTGTATGGTCATTGTACAGGCTGTGCTATTGTAATATAGGTCGTGTGGTCATTGTACAGGCTGTGTTATTGTACTATAGGTTGTGTGGTCATTGTACAGGCTGTGTTATTGTACTATAGGCCGTGTGGTCATTGTACAGGCTGTGTTATTGTACTATAGGCCGTATGGGTATTGTACAGGCTGTGTTATTGTAATACAGGCCGTGTGGTCATTGTACAGTCTGTGTTATTGTTATATAGGTTGTATGGTCTTTGTACAGGCTGTGTTATTGTAATATAGGCCGTGTGGTCATTGTACAGGCTGTGTTATTGTACTATAGGTTGTATGGTCATTGTACAGGCTGTGTTATTGTACTATAGGTTGTGTGGTCATTGTACAGGCTGTGTTATTGTACTATAGGTCGTGTGCTCATTGTACAGGCTGTGTTATTGTAATATAGGTTGTATGGTCATTGTACAGGCTGTGTTATTGTACTACAGGCCGTGTGGTCATTGTACAGGCTGTGTTATTGTAATATAGGTTGTATGGTCATTGTACAGGCTGTGTTATTGTAATATAGGTTGTATGGTCATTGTACAGGCTGTGTTATTGTACTATAGGCCGTGTGGTCATTGTACAGGTTGTGTTATTGTACTATAGGTTGTATGGGCATTGTACAGGCTGTGCTATTGTAATATAGGCCGTATGGGTATTGTACAGGCTGTGTTATTGTAATACAGGCCGTGTGGTCATTGTACAGGCTGTGTTATTGTTATATAGGTTGTATGGGCATTGTACAGGCTGTGTTATTGTACTATAGGCCGTGTGGGCATTGTACAGTCTGTGTTATTGTTATATAGGTTGTATGGTCTTTGTACAGGCTGTGTTATTGTACTATAGGTCGTATGGGCATTGTACAGGCTGTGTTATTGTAATATAGGTTGTATGGGCATTGTACAGGCTGTGTTATTGTACTAAAGGTCGTGTGGTCATTGCACAGGCTGTGTTATTGTAATATAGTCCGTGTGGGCATTGTACAGGCTGTGTATATACCTTAGGTCGTGTGGTCATTGTACAGGCTGTGTTATTGTAATATAGGCCGTGTGGTCAATGTACAGGCTGTGTTATTGTAATATAGGCCGTGTGGTCATTGTACAGGCTGTGTTATTGTACTATAGGTTGTATGGTCATTGTACAGGCTGTGCTATTGTAATATAGGTTGTGTGGTCATTGTACAGGCTGTGTTATTGTACTATAGGCCGTGTGGTCATTGTACAGGCTGTGTTATTGTAATATAGGCCGTGTGGTCATTGTACAGGCTGTGTTATTGTACTATAGGTTGTATGGGTATTGTTCAGGCTGTGTTATTGTACTATAGGCCGTGTGGGCATTGTACTGTCTGTGTTATTGTACTATAGGTTGTGTGGGCATTGTACTGTCTGTGTTATTGTACTATAGGTCGTGTGCTTATTGTACAGGCTGTGTTATTGTACTTTAGGTCGTGTGGTCATTGTACAGGCTGTGTTATTGTTATATAGGCCGTATGGTCATTGTACAGGCTGTGTTATTGTACTATAGGTTGTGTGGTCATTGTACAGGCTGTGTTATTGTACTATAGGTCGTGTGCTCATTGTACAGGCTGTGTTATTGTAATATAGGCCGTGTGGGCATTGTACAGGCTGTGTTATTGTAATATAGGTCGTGTGGTCATTGTACAGGCTGTGTTATTGTACTATAGGTCGTTTGGTCATTGCACAGGCTGTGTTATTGTACTAAAGGCCGTATGGGCATTGTACAGGGTGTGTTATTGTACTATAGATCGTATGGGCATTGTACAGGATGTGTTATTGTACTATAGGTCGTGTGCTCATTGTACAGGCTGTGTTATTGTACTATAGGTCGTGTGCTCATTGTACAGGCTGTGTTATTGTACTAAAGGCGGTATGGGCATTGTACAGGCTGTGTTATTATACTATAGGTCGTGTGGGCATTGTACAGGCTGTGTTATTATACTATAGGTCGTGTGGGCATTGTACAGGCTGTGTTATTGTACTATAGGCCGTGTGGGTATTGTACCGGCTGTGTTATTGTACTACAGGCCGTATGGGCATTGTACAGGCTGTGTTATTGTACTTTAGGTCGTGTGGGCATTGTACAGGCTGTGTTATTGTACTATAGGCCGTGTGGGTATTGTACCGGCTGTGTTATTGTACTACAGGCCGTATGGGCATTGTACAGGCTGTGTTATTGTACTATAGGTCGTGTGGTCATTGCACAGGCTGTGTTATTGTACTAAAGGCTGTATGGGCATTGTACAGGCTGTGTTTTTGTACTAAAGGCGGTATGGGCATTGTACAGGATGTGTTATAATACTATAGGTCGTGTGGGCATTGTACAGGCTGTGTTATTATACTACAGGTCGTGTGGGCATTGTACAGGCTGTGTTATTGTACTACAGGCCGTGTGGGTATTGTACCGGCTGTGTTATTGTACTACAGGCCGTGTTGGTATTGTACAGGCTGTTTTATTGTAATATAGGTCGTATGGTCATTGTACAGGCTGTGTTATTGTACTATAGGTCGTGTGGGCATTGTACAGGCTGTGTTATTATACTATAGGTGGTGTGGGCATTGTACAGGCTGTGTTATTGTACTACAGGCCGTGTGGGTATTGTACCGGCTGTGTTATTGTACTACAGGCCGTGTGGGTATTGTATAGGCTGTGTTATTGTACTATAGGTCGTGTGGTCATTGTACAGGATGTGTTATTATACTATAGGTCGTTTCGGCATTGTACAGGCTGTGTTATTATACTATAGGTGGTGTGGGCATTGTACAGGCTGTGTTGTTGTACTACAGGCCGTGTGGGTATTGTACCGGCTGTGTTATTGTACTACAGGCCGTGTGGGTATTGTATAGGCTGTGTTATTGTAATATAGGTCGTATGGGCATTGTAGAGGCTGTGTTATTGTACTATAGGTCTTGTGGTCATTGTACAGGCTGTGTTATTGTAATATAGGTCGTGTGGGCATTGTACAGGCAGTGTTATTGTACTACAGGCCATGTGGTCATTGTACAGGCTGTGTTATTGTACTATAGGCCGTGTGGTCATTGTACAGGCTGTGTTATTGTACTACAGGCCGTGTGGTCATTGTACAGGCTGTGTTATTGTACTATAGGTCGTGTGGTCATTGTACAGGCTGTGTTATTGTACTACAGGCCGCATGGGTATTGTACAGCCTGTGTTATTGTACTATAGGTCGTGTGGTCATTGCACAGGCTGTGTTATTGTACTATAGGCCTTGTGGTCATTGTACAGGCTGTGTTATTGTACTATAGGTCGTATGGGCATTGTACAAAATGTGTTCTTGTAATATAGGTCGTGTGGGCATTGTACAGGCTGTGTTATTGTACTACAGGCCGTGTGGGCATTGTACAGGCTGTGTTATTGTACTATAGGTCGTGTGGGCATTGTACAGGCTGTGTTATTGTACTACAGGCTGTGTGGTCATTGTACAGGCTGTGTTATTGTACTATTGGTCGTATGGGCATTGTACAGGATGTGTTATTGTACTATAGGTCGTGTGCTCATTGTACAGGCTGTGTTATTGTACTACAGGCCGCGTGGGTATTGTACAGCCTGTGTTATTGTACTATAGGTCGTGTGGTCATTGCACAGGCTATGTTATTGTACTATAGGCCTTGTGGTCATTGTACAGGCTGTGTTATTGTACTATAGGTCGTATGGGCATTGTACAAAATGTGTTCTTGTAATATAGGTCGTGTGGGCATTGTACAGGCTGTGTTATTGTACTACAGGCCGTGTGGGCATTGTACAGGCTGTGTTATTGTACTATAGGTCGTGTGGGCATTGTACAGGCTGTGTTATTGTACTACAGGCTGTGTGGTCATTGTACAGGCTGTGTTATTGTACTATTGGTCGTATGGGCATTGTACAGGATGTGTTATTGTACTATAGGTCGTGTGCTCATTGTACAGGCTGTGTTATTGTACTATAGGTCGTGTGCTCATTGTACAGGCTGTGTTATTGTACTAAAGGCGGTATGGGCATTGTACAGGATGTGTTATTATACTATAGGTTGTGTGGGCATTGTACAGGCTGTGTTATTATACTATAGGTGGTGTGGGCATTGTACAGGCTGTGTTATTGTACTACAGGCCGTGTGGGTATTGTACCGGCTGTGTTATTGTACTACAGGCCGTGTGGGTATTCTAGAGGCTGTGTTATTGTACTATAGGTCGTGTGGTCATTGTACTGTCTGTGTTATTGTTTAAGGTTCTGCATGGTTTATTGCTTTGAAAGTATTTTTAACTTCCGGCAGAGATTATAAACCCGTATATGTACTTTGCTTCTGGATACATAGCAAATCGACAGGTTGGACTGTAGTTTGCAATTATTTTCCTTGAAAATAATACGGTTGCATGATATATTCCCGGTGTTTGGGTAAAACATTATAACATTCTTCTAAACAAACTTCACGTCTAAAACCGGAAGTAATCACAACACAAACCCAGCAAACCAAACGGAACGTTACACAAGAGTAATGAGTGAGTAAGTGAGTGAGTGAGTTGGGTTTAACGACGCCTTGTATAGTATTCCAGTTGTATCACTGCGTGCCAGCTTGTTGTGGGAGGATAGACCGAAGTGGTGCAAGTTTTAGACGTTCATCACTTCGGTGAAACTCAAGAGCACGAGGATGGTGCTGACAAACCTTGAAACATAATCGGGGCGAACCGGGAATCAAACCCTGTGATAGGTTTCTGGCGTTCCCATAGCGGATCGCATGCCTTAAAAGTAGGCGATTGGGCTCATCGTGCCCCCGTACACAAATATTTTGAAGATGAGATATTTATCGCGTAAAATTCCATGACGAAACAGTGGCAATATTTCCCTATAACAAACTACAAAATATATGCACAGTAAGTACACACACACATTCAGCATCCAAAGAAGGTACATTATAACAATTTCATTTTAAAACAAGTATATTCTTATGGCATTGAGCAAAACTATGGTCACGTTGTACATACAAGAATTTGGTTATATTTGTAGATATAATAACAGATCTTGGAAATTATTTCTGGATAACTGTTGGGGATTATTCTTGGTTGCATTTTCTACAAGACAGTACATGGTGCTGCTCATCTTCTAAGACATCATATGTTTCACAGAGATATTGCTCCAGTGGGGTTTGTGCATTTATATATCTACCAGTTTCAGTTTAGTTTGTGATTTTGTTTTGAGAAATGTGACCTGTGAGCTTTGAAAGATAATTCTCAGTAAGTATTTATGATTTGACCAACCTGTATGTTCTTAACTTGCTGTTGGATACATGGGAATCCCTTAATGAATGCGTGAACATATTTTGAAATATGGACTAAAGTTTATTTACAGTAGATTCATTACATTTTTTTGTGTTTACTATTTCAAAAGTTTAACCAAGCCAACATTTTTACCAGAAAGATTAATATTTGCTGCAAAAGCATTTCTAAAAATGGTATTTGTCGTGTTATCTGTATAGGACTTGCAATCAATAGGTTTTTTTCAATGGCAATAACAGTGGGTATATACCAAGTTCTGCCTGACTGGCCAGGTTATCATAGGCACTAACAGTGGATATATACCAAGTTCTGTCTGACTGGCCAGGTTATCATAGGCACTAACAGTGGATATATACCAAGTTCTGCCTGCCTGGCCCGGTTATCATTGGCACTAACAGTGGATATGTACCAAGTTCTGCCTGACTGGCCCGGTTATCATTGGCACTAACAGTGGATATATACCAAGTTCTGTCTGACTGGCCCGGTTATCATAGGCACTAACAGTGGATATATACCAAGTTCTGCCTGACTGGCCCGGTTATCATAGGCACTAACAGTGGATATATACCAAGTTCTGCCTGACTGGCCCGGTTATCATTGGCACTAACAGTGGATATATACCAAGTTCTGTCTGACTGGCCCGGTTATCATAGGCACTAACAGTGGATATATACCAAGTTCTGCCTGACTGGCCCGGTTATCATAGGCACTAACAGTGGATATTTACCAAGTTCTGCCTGACTGGCCCGGTTATCATAGGCACTAACAGTGGATATATACCAAGTTCTGCCTGACTGGCCCGGTTATCATAGGCACTAACAGTGGATATATACCAAGTTCTGCCTGACTGGCCCGGTTATCATTGGCACTAACAGTGGATATATACCAAGTTCTGCCTGACTGGCCAGGTTATCATTGGCACTAACAGTGGATATATACCAAGTTCTGCCTGACTGGCCCGGTTATCATAGGCACTAACAGTGGATATATACCAAGTTCTGCCTGACTGGCCCGGTTATCATTGGCACTAACAGTGGATATATACCAAGTTCTGTCTGACTGGCCCGGTTATCATAGGCACTAACAGTGGATATATACCAAGTTCTGCCTGACTGGCCCGGTTATCATTGGCACTAACAGTGGATATATACCAAGTTCTGTCTGACTGGCCCGGTTATCATTGGCACTAACAGTGGATATATACCAAGTTCTGCCTGACTGGCCCGGTTATCATAGGCACTAACAGTGGATATATACCAAGTTCTGTCTGACTGGCCCGGTTATCATTGGCACTAACTGTGGATATATACCAAGTTCTGCCTGACTGGCCCGGTTATCATTGGAACTACAAAACAGTGGGTATATACCAAGTTCTGCCTGACTGGCCCGGTTATCATAGGCACTAACAGTGGATATATACCAAGTTCTGCCTGACTGGCCAGGTTATCATTGGCACTAACAGTGGATATATACCAAGTTCTGCCTGACTGGCCCGGTTATCATTCGCACTAACTGTGGATATATACCAAGTTCTGCGTGACTGGCCCGGTTATCATTGGAACTACAAAACAGTGGGTATATACCAAGTTCTGCCTGACTGGCCAGGTTATCATTGGCACTAACAGTGGCTATATACCAAGTTCTGCCTGACTGGCCCGGTTATCATTCGCACTAACTGTGGATATATACCAAGTTCTGCCTGACTGGCCTGGTTATCATTGGAACTACAAAACAGTGGGTATATACCAAGTTCTGCCTGACTGGCCTGGTTATCATAGGCACTAACAGTGGATATATACCAAGTTCTGCCTGACTGGCCCGGTTATCATTGGCACTAACAGTGGATATATACCAAGTTCTGTCTGACTGGCCCGGTTATCATAGGCACTAACAGTGGATATATACCAAGTTCTGCCTGACTGGCCCGGTTATCATAGGCACTAACAGTGGATATATACCAAGTTCTGCCTGACTGGCCCGGTTATCATAGGCACTAACAGTGGATATATACCAAGTTCTGCCTGACTGGCCCGGTTATCATTGGCACTAACAGTGGATATATACCAAGTTCTGTCTGACTGGCCCGGTTATCATAGGCACTAACAGTGGATATATACCAAGTTCTGCCTGACTGGCCCGGTTATCATAGGCACTAACAGTGGATATTTACCAAGTTCTGCCTGACTGGCCCGGTTATCATAGGCACTAACAGTGGATATATACCAAGTTCTGCCTGACTGGCCCGGTTATCATAGGCACTAACAGTGTATATATACCAAGTTCTGCCTGACTGGCCCGGTTATCATTGGCACTAACAGTGGATATATACCAAATTCTGCCTGACTGGCCCGGTTATCATAGGCACTAACAGTGGATATATACCAAGTTCTGCCTGACTGGCCCGGTTATCATTGGCACTAACAGTGGATATATACCAAGTTCTGCCTGACTAGCCCGGTTATCATTGGCACTAACAGTGGATATATACCAAGTTCTGCCTGACTGGCCCGGTTATCATTGGCACTAACAGTGGATATATACCAAGTTCTGCCTGACTGGCCCGGTTATCATAGGCACTAACAGTGGATATATACCAAGTTCTGCCTGACTGGCCCGGTTATCATAGGCACTAACAGTGGATATATACCAAGTTCTGCCTGACTGGCCCGGTTATCATTGGCACTAACAGTGGATATATACCAAGTTCTGCCTGACTGGCCCAGTTATCATTGGCACTAACAGTGCATATATACCAAGTTCTGCCTGACTGGCCCGGTTATCATTGGCACTAACAGTGGATATATACCAAGTTCTGTCTGACTGGCCCAGTTATCATTGGCACTAACTGTGGATATATACCAAGTTCTGCCTGACTGGCCCGGTTATCATTGGAACTACAAAACAGTGGGTATATACCAAGTTCTGCCTGACTGGCCCGGTTATCATAGGCACTAACTGTGGATATATACCAAGTTCTGCCTGACTGGCCCGGTTATCATAGGCACTAACAGTGGATATATACCAAGTTCTCCCTGACTGGCCCGGTTATCATTGGCACTAACAGTGGATATATACCAAGTTCTGCCTGACTGGCCCGGTTATCATAGGCACTAACAGTGGATATATACCAAGTTCTGCCTGACTGGCCCGGTTATCATTGGAACTACAAAACAGTGGGTATATACCAAGTTCTGCCTGACTGGCCCGGTTATCATAGGCACTAACAGTGGATATATACCAAGTTCTGCCTGACTGGCCCGGTTATCATAGGCACTAACAGTGGATATATACCAAGTTCTGTCTGACTGGCCCGGTTATCATTGGCACTAACAGTGGATATATACCAAGTTCTGCCTGACTGGCCCGGTTATCATTGGCACTAACAGTGGATATATACCAAGTTCTGCCTGACTGGCCCGGTTATCATAGGCACTAACAGTGGATATATACCAAGTTCTGCCTGACTGGCCCGGTTATCATAGGCACTAACAGTGGATATATACCAAGTTCTGCCTGACTGGCCCGGTTATCATAGGCACTAACAGTGGATATATACCAAGTTCTGCCTGACTGGCCCGGTTATCATAGGCACTAACAGTGGATATATACCAAGTTCTGCCTGACTGGCCCGGTTATCAATGGCACTAACAGTGGATATATACCAAGTTCTGCCTGACTGGCCCGGTTATCAATGGCACTAACAGTGGATATATACGAAGTTCTGCCTGACTGGCCCGGTTATCATTGGCACTAACAGTGGATATATACCAAGTTCTGCCTGACTGGCCCGGTTATCATTGGCACTAACAGTGGATATATACCAAGTTCTGCCTGACTGGCCCGGTTATCATAGGCACTAACAGTGGATATATACCAAGTTCTGCCTGACTGGCCCGGTTATCATAGGCACTAACAGTGGATATATACCAAGTTCTGCCTGACTGGCCCGGTTATCATTGGCACTAACAGTGGATATATACCAAGTTCTGCCTGACTGGCCCGGTTATCATAGGCACTAACAGTGGATATATACCAAGTTCTGCCTGACTGGCCCGGTTATCATTGGCACTAACAGTGGATATATACCAAGTTCTGTCTGACTGGCCCGGTTATCATAGGCACTAACAGTGGATATATACCAAGTTCTGCCTGACTGGCCCGGTTATCATAGGCACTAAATGTGGATATATACCAAGTTCTGTCTGACTGGCCCGGTTATCATTGGCACTAACAGTGGATATATACCAAGTTCTGCCTGACTGGCCCGGTTATCATTGGAACTACAAAACAGTGGGTATATACCAAGTTCTGCCTGACTGGCCCGGTTATCATTGGTACTAACAGTGGATATATACCAAGTTCTGCCTGACTGGCCAGGTTATCATTGGCACTAACAGTGGATATATACCAAGTTCTGCCTGACTGGCCCGGTTATCATTGGCACTAACAGTGGATATATACCAAGTTCTGCCTGACTGGCCCGGTTATCATAGGCACTAACAGTGGATATATACCAAGTTCTGCCTGACTGGCCAGGTTATCATAGGCACTAACAGTGGATATATACCAAGTTCTGCCTGACTGGCCCGGTTATCATTGGCACTAACAGTTGATATATACCAAGTTCTGTCTGACTGGCCCGGTTATCATAGGCACTAACAGTGGATATATACCAAGTTCTGCCTGACTGGCCCGGTTATCATAGGCACTAACAGTGGATATTTACCAAGTTCTGCCTGACTGGCCCGGTTATCATAGGCACTAACAGTGGATATATACCAAGTTCTACCTGACTAGCCCGGTTATCATAGGCACTAACAGTGGATATATACCAAGTTCTGCCTGACTGGCCCGGTTATCATTGGCACTAACAGTGGATATATACCAAATTCTGCCTGACTGGCCCGGTTATCATAGGCACTAACAGTGGATATATACCAAGTTCTGCCTGACTGGCCCGGTTATCATTGGCACTAACAGTGGATATATACCAAGTTCTGCCTGACTGGCCCGGTTATCATTGGCACTAACAGTGGATATATACCAAGTTCTGCCTGACTGGCCCGGTTATCATTGGCACTAACAGTGGATATATACCAAGTTCTGCCTGACTGGCCCGGTTATCATAGGCACTAACAGTGGATATATACCAAGTTCTGCCTGACTGGCCCGGTTATCATTGGCACTAACAGTGGATATATACCAAGTTCTGCCTGACTGGCCCGGTTATCATAGGCACTAACAGTGGATATATACCAAGTTCTGCCTGACTGGCCCGGTTATCATAGGCACTAACAGTGGATATATACCAAGTTCTGCCTGACTGGCCCGGTTATCAATGGCACTAACAGTGGATATATACCAAGTTCTGCCTGACTGGCCCGGTTATCAATGGCACTAACAGTGGATATATACCAAGTTCTGCCTGACTGGCCCGGTTATCATTGGCACTAACAGTGGATATATACCAAGTTCTGCCTGACTGGCCCGGTTATCATTGGCACTAACAGTGGATATATACCAAGTTCTGCCTGACTGGCCCGGTTATCATAGGCACTAACAGTGGATATATACCAAGTTCTGCCTGACTGGCCCGGTTATCATAGGCACTAACAGTGGATATATACCAAGTTCTGCCTGACTGGCCCGGTTATCATTGGCACTAACAGTGGATATATACCAAGTTCTGCCTGACTGGCCCGGTTATCATAGGCACTAACAGTGGATATATACCAAGTTCTGCCTGACTGGCCCGGTTATCATTGGCACTAACAGTGGATATATACCAAGTTCTGTCTGACTGGCCCGGTTATCATAGGCACTAACAGTGGATATATACCAAGTTCTGCCTGACTGGCCCGGTTATCATAGGCACTAACAGTGGATATATACCAAGTTCTGTCTGACTGGCCCGGTTATCATTGGCACTAACAGTGGATATATACCAAGTTCTGCCTGACTGGCCCGGTTATCATTGGAACTACAAAACAGTGGGTATATACCAAGTTCTGCCTGACTGGCCCGGTTATCATTGGCACTAACAGTGGATATATACCAAGTTCTGCCTGACTGGCCCGGTTATCATAGGCACTAACAGTGGATATATACCAAGTTCTGCCTGACTGGCCCGGTTATCATTGGCACTAACAGTGGATATATACCAAGTTCTGTCTGACTGGCCCGGTTATCATAGGCACTAACAGTGGATATATACCAAGTTCTGCCTGACTGGCCCGGTTATCATAGGCACTAAATGTGGATATATACCAAGTTCTGTCTGACTGGCCCGGTTATCATTGGCACTAACAGTGGATATATACCAAGTTCTGCCTGACTGGCCCGGTTATCATTGGAACTACAAAACAGTGGGTATATACCAAGTTCTGCCTGACTGGCCCGGTTATCATAGGCACTAACAGTGGATATATACCAAGTTCTGCCTGACTGGCCAGGTTATCATAGGCACTAACAGTGGATATATACCAAGTTCTGCCTGACTGGCCCGGTTATCATTGGCACTAACAGTTGATATATACCAAGTTCTGTCTGACTGGCCCGGTTATCATAGGCACTAACAGTGGATATATACCAAGTTCTGCCTGACTGGCCCGGTTATCATAGGCACTAACAGTGGATATTTACCAAGTTCTGCCTGACTGGCCCGGTTATCATAGGCACTAACAGTGGATATATACCAAGTTCTACCTGACTAGCCCGGTTATCATAGGCACTAACAGTGGATATATACCAAGTTCTGCCTGACTGGCCCGGTTATCATTGGCACTAACAGTGGATATATACCAAATTCTGCCTGACTGGCCCGGTTATCATAGGCACTAACAGTGGATATATACCAAGTTCTGCCTGACTGGCCCGGTTATCATTGGCACTAACAGTGGATATATACCAAGTTCTGCCTGACTGGCCCGGTTATCATTGGCACTAACAGTGGATATATACCAAGTTCTGCCTGACTGGCCCGGTTATCATTGGCACTAACAGTGGATATATACCAAGTTCTGCCTGACTGGCCCGGTTATCATAGGCACTAACAGTGGATATATACCAAGTTCTGCCTGACTGGCCCGGTTATCATAGGCACTAACAGTGGATATATACCAAGTTCTGCCTGACTGGCCCGGTTATCATAGGCACTAACAGTGGATATATACCAAGTTCTGCCTGACTGGCCCAGTTATCATTGGCACTAACAGTGCATATATACCAAGTTCTGCCTGACTGGCCCGGTTATCATTGGCACTAACAGTGGATATATACCAAGTTCTGTCTGACTGGCCCGGTTATCATTGGCACTAACTGTGGATATATACCAAGTTCTGCCTGACTGGCCCGGTTATCATTGGAACTACAAAACAGTGGGTATATACCAAGTTCTGTTTGACTGGCCCGGTTATCATTGGCACTAACTGTGGATATATACCAAGTTCTGCCTGACTGGCCCGGTTATCATTGGAACTACAAAACAGTGGGTATATACCAAGTTCTGCCTGACTGGCCCGGTTATCATAGGCACTAACTGTGGATATATACCAAGTTCTGCCTGACTGGCCCGGTTATCATAGACACTAACAGTGGATATATACCAAGTTCTCCCTGACTGGCCCGGTTATCATTGGCACTAACAGTGGATATATACCAAGTTCTGCCTGACTGGCCCGGTTATCATAGGCACTAACAGTGGATATATACCAAGTTCCCCCTGACTGGCCCGGTTATCATAGGCACTAACAGTGGATATATACCAAGTTCTGCCTGACTGGCCCGGTTATCATTGGCACTAACAGTGGATATATACCAAGTTCTGCCTGACTGGCCCGGTTATCATTGGCACTAACAGTAGATATATACCAAGTTCTGCCTGACTGGCCCGGTTATCATAGGCACTAACAGTGGATATATACCAAGTTCTGCCTGACTGGCCCGGTTATCATAGGCACTAACAGTGGATATATACCAAGTTCTGCCTGACTGGCCCGGTTATCATTGGCACTAACAGTGGATATATACCAAGTTCTGCCTGACTGGCCCGGTTATCATTGGCACTAACAGTGGATATATACCAAGTTCTGCCTGACTGGCCCGGTTATCATTGGCACTAACAGTGGATATATACCAAGTTCTGCCTGACTGGCCCGGTTATCATAGGCACTAACAGTGGATATATACCAAGTTCTCCCTGACTGGCCCGGTTATCATAGGCACTAACAGTGGATATATACCAAGTTCTGCCTGACTGGCCCGGTTATCATTGGCACTAACAGTGGATATATACCAAGTTCTGCCTGACTGGCCCAGTTATCATTGGCACTAACAGTGCATATATACCAAGTTCTGTCTGACTGGCCCGGTTATCATTGGCAGTAACAGTGGATATATACCAAGTTCTGTCTGACTGGCCCGGTTATCATTGGCACTAACTGTGGATATATACCAAGTTCTGCCTGACTGGCCCGGTTATCATTGGAACTACAAAACAGTGGGTATATACCAAGTTCTGTCTGACTGGCCCGGTTATCATTGGCACTAACTGTGGATATATACCAAGTTCTGCCTGACTGGCCCGGTTATCATTGGAACTACAAAACAGTGGGTATATACCAAGTTCTGCCTGACTGGCCCGGTTATCATAGGCACTAACTGTGGATATATACCAAGTTCTGCCTGACTGGCCCGGTTATCATAGACACTAACAGTGGATATATACCAAGTTCTCCCTGGCTGGCCCGGTTATCATTGGCACTAACAGTGGATATATACCAAGTTCTGCCTGACTGGCCCGGTTATCATTGGCACTAACAGTGGATATATACCAAGTTCCCCCTGACTGGCCCGGTTATCATAGGCACTAACAGTGGATATATACCAAGTTCTGCCTGACTGGCCCGGTTATCATTGGCACTAACAGTGGATATATACCAAGTTCTGCCTGACTGGCCCAGTTATCATTGGCACTAACAGTGGATATATACCAAGTTCTGCCTGACTGGCCCGGTTATCATAGGCACTAACAGTGGATATATACCAAGTTCTGCCTGACTGGCCCGGTTATCATAGGCACTAACAGTGGATATATACCAAGTTCTGTCTGACTGGCCCGGTTATCATTGGCACTAACTGTGGATATATACCAAGTTCTGCCTGACTGGCCCGGTTATCATTGGAACTACAAAACAGTGGGTATATACCAAGTTCTGCCTGACTGGCCCGGTTATCATTGGCACTAACAGTGGATATATACCAAGTTCTGTCTGACTGGCCCGGTTATCATAGGCACTAACAGTGGATATATACCAAGTTCTGCCTGACTGGCCCGGTTATCATAGGCACTAACAGTGGATATTTACCAAGGTCTGCCTGACTGGCCCGGTTATCATAGGCACTAACAGTGGATATATACCAAGTTCTGCCTGACTGGCCCGGTTATCATAGGCACTAACAGTGGATATATACCAAGTTCTGCCTGACTGGCCCGGTTATCATTGGCACTAACAGTGGATATATACCAAGTTCTGCCTGACTGGCCCGGTTATCAATGGCACAAACAGTGGATATATACCAAGTTCTGCCTGACTGGCCCGGTTATCATTGGCACTAACAGTGGATATATACCAAGTTCTGCCTGACTGGCCCGGTTATCATTGGCACTAACAGTGGATATATACCAAGTTCTGCCTGACTGGCCCGGTTATCATTGGCACTAACAGTGGATATATACCAAGTTCTGCCTGACTGGCCCGGTTATCATAGGCACTAACAGTGGATATATACCAAGTTCTGCCTGACTGGCCCGGTTATCATTGGCACTAACAGTGGATATATACCAAGTTCTGCCTGACTGGCCCGGTTATCATTGGCACTAACAGTGGATATATACCAAGTTCTGCCTGACTGGCCCGGTTATCATAGGCACTAACAGTGGATATATACCAAGTTCTGCCTGACTGGCCCGGTTATCATTGGAACTACAAAACAGTGGGTATATACCAAGTTCTGCCTGACTGGCCCGGTTATCATAGGCACTAACAGTGGATATATACCAAGTTCTGCCTGACTGGCCCGGTTATCATTGGCACTAACAGTGGATATATACCAAGTTCTGTCTGACTGGCCCGGTTATCATTGGCACTAACAGTGGATATATACCAAGTTCTGCCTGACTGGCCCGGTTATCATTGGCACTAACAGTGGATATATACCAAGTTCTGCCTGACTGGCCCGGTTATCATAGGCACTAACAGTGGATATATACCAAGTTGTGCCTGACTGGCCCGGTTATCATTGGCACTAACAGTGGATATATACCAAGTTCTGTCTGACTGGCCCGGTTATCATTGGCACTAACAGTGGATATATACCAAGTTCTGCCTGACTGGCCCGGTTATCATAGGCACTAACAGTGGATATTTACCAAGTTCTGCCTGACTGGCCCGGTTATCATAGGCACTAACAGTGGATATATACCAAGTTCTGCCTGACTGGCCCGGTTATCATTGGCACTAACAGTGGATATATACCAAGTTCTGCCTGACTGGCCCGGTTATCAATGGCACTAACAGTGGATATATACCAAGTTCTGCCTGACTGGCCCGGTTATCATTGGCACTAACAGTGGATATATACCAAGTTCTGCCTGACTGGCCCGGTTATCATTGGCACTAACAGTGGATATATACCAAGTTCTGCCTGACTAGCCCGGTAATCATTGGCACTAACAGTGGATATATACCAAGTTCTGCCTGACTGGCCCGGTTATCATAGGCACTAACAGTGGATATATACCAAGTTCTGCCTGACTGGCCCGGTTATCATAGGCACTAACAGTGGATATATACCAAGTTCTGCCTGACTGGCCCGGTTATCATAGGCACTAACAGTGGATATATACCAAGTTCTGCCTGACTGGCCCGGTTATCATTGGCACTAACAGTGGATATATACCAAGTTCTGCCTGACTGGCCCGGTTATCATTGGCACTAACAGTGGATATATACCAAGTTCTGTCTGACTGGCCCGGTTATCATAGGCACTAACAGTGGATATATACCAAGTTCTGCCTGACTGGCCCGGTTATCATTGGCACTAACTGTGGATATATACCAAGTTCTGCCTGACTGGCCCGGTTATCATTGGAACTACAAAACAGTGGGTATATACCAAGTTCTGCCTGACTAGCCCGGTTATCATAGGCACTAACAGTGGATATATACCAAGTTCTGCCTGACTGGCCCGGTTATCATTGGCACTAACAGTGGATATATACCAAGTTCTGCCTGACTGGCCAGGTTATCATTGGCACTAACAGTGGATATATACCAAGTTCTGCCTGACTGGCCCGGTTATCATTGGCACTAACAGTGGATATATACCAAGTTCTGCCTGACTGGCCCGGTTATCATAGGCACTAACAGTGGATATATACCAAGTTCTGCCTGACTGGCCCGGTTATCATTGGCACTAACAGTGGATATATACCAAGTTCTGCCTGACTGGCCCGGTTATCATTGGCACTAACAGTGGATATTTACCAAGTTCTGCCTGACTGGCCCGGTTATCATAGGCACTAACAGTGGATATATACCAAGTTCTGCCTGACTGGCCCGGTTATCATTGGCACTAACAGTGGATATATACCAAGTTCTGCCTGACTGGCCCGGTTATCATAGGCACTAACAGTGGATATATACCAAGTTCTGCCTGACTGGCCCGGTTATCATTGGCACTAACAGTGGATATATACCAAGTTCTGCCTGACTGGCCCGGTTATCATAGGCACTAACAGTGGATATTTACCAAGTTCTGCCTGACTGGCCCGGTTATCATTGGCACTAACAGTGGATATATACCAAGTTCTGCCTGACTGGCCCGGTTATCATTGGCACTAACAGTGGATATATACCAAGTTCTGCCTGACTGGCCCGGTTATCATAGGCACTAACAGTGGATATATACCAAGTTCTGCCTGACTGGCCCGGTTATCATTGGCACTAACAGTGGATATATACCAAGTTCTGCCTGACTGGCCTGGTTATCATTGGAACTACAAAACAGTGGGTATATACCAAGTTCTGCCTGACTAGCCCGGTTATCATAGGCACTAACAGTGGATATATACCAAGTTCTGCCTGACTGGCCCGGTTATCATTGGCACTAACAGTGGATATATACCAAGTTCTGCCTTACTGGCCCGGTTATCATAGGCACTAACAGTGGATATATACCAAGTTCTGCCTCACTGGCCAGGTTATCATTGGCACTAACAGTGGATATTTACCAAGTTCTGCCTGACTGGCCCGGTTATCATAGGCACTAACAGTGGATATATACCAAGTTCTGCCTGACTGGCTCGGTTATCATTGGCACTAACAGTGGATATATACCAAGTTCTGCCTGACTGGCCCGGTTATCAATGGCACTAACAGTGGATATATACCAAGTTCTGCCTGACTGGCCCGGTTATCATTGGCACTAACAGTGGATATATACCAAGTTCTGCCTGACTGGCCCGGTTATCATTGGCACTAACAGTGGATATATACCAAGTTCTGCCTGACTGGCCCGGTTATCATTGGCACTAACAGTGGATATATACCAAGTTCTGCCTGACTGGCCCGGTTATCATAGGCACTAACAGTGGATATATACCAAGTTCTGCCTGACTGGCCCGGTTATCATAGGCACTAACAGTGGATATATACCAAGTTCTGCCTGACTGGCCCGGTTATCATTGGCACTAACTGTGGATATATACCAAGTTCTGCCTGACTGGCCCGGTTATCATTGGAACTACAAAACAGTGGGTATATACCAAGTTCTGCCTGACTGGCCCGGTTATCATAGGCACTAACAGTGGATATATACCAAGTTCTGCCTGACTGGCCCGGTTATCATAGGCACTAACAGTGGATATATACCAAGTTCTGCCTGACTGGCCAGGTTATCATTGGCACTAACAGTGCATATATACCAAGTTCTGCCTGACTGGCCCGGTTATCATTGGCACTAACAGTGGATATATACCAAGTTCTGCCTGACTGGCCCGGTTATCATAGGCACTAACAGTGGATATATACCAAGTTCTGCCTGACTGGCCCGGTTATCATAGGCACTAACAGTGGATATATACCAAGTTCTGCCTGACTGGCCCGGTTATCATTGGCACTAACAGTGGATATATACCAAGTTCTGTCTGACTGGCCCGGTTATCATAGGCACTAACAGTGGATATATACCAAGTTCTGCCTGACTGGCCCGGTTATCATAGGCACTAACAGTGGATATTTACCAAGTTCTGCCTGACTGGCCCGGTTATCATAGGCACTAACAGTGGATATATACCAAGTTCTGCCTGACTGGCCCGGTTATCATTGGCACTAACAGTGGATATATACCAAGTTCTGCCTGACTGGCCCGGTTATCATTGGCACTAACAGTGGATATATACCAAGTTCTGCCTGACTGGTCCAGTTATCAATGGCACTAACAGTGGATATATACCAAGTTCTGCCTGACTGGCCCGGTTATCATTGGCACTAACAGTGGATATATACCAAGTTCTGCCTGACTGGCCCGGTTATCATTGGCACTAACAGTGGATATATACCAAGTTCTGCCTGACTGGCCCGGTTATCATTGGCACTAACAGTGGATATATACCAAGTTCTGCCTGACTGGCCCAGTTATCATAGGCACTAACAGTGGATATATACCAAGTTCTGCCTGACTGGCCCGGTTATCATTGGCACTAACAGTGGATATATACCAAGTTCTGTCTGACTGGCCCGGTAATCATAGGCACTAACAGTGGATATATACCAAGTTCTGCCTGACTGGCCCGGTTATCATTGGCACTAACAGTGGATATATACCAAGTTCTGTCTGACTGGCCCGGTTATCATTGGCACTAACTGTGGATATATACCAAGTTCTGCCTGACTGGCCCGGTTATCATTGGAACTACAAAACAGTGGGTATATACCAAGTTCTGCCTGACTGGCCCGGTTATCATAGGCACTAACAGTGGATATATACCAAGTTCTGTCTGACTGGCCCGGTTATCATAGGCACTTACAGTTGATATATACTAAGTTCTGCCTGACTGGCCCGGTTATCATTGGCACTAACAGTGGATATATACCAAGTTCTGCCTGACTGGCCCGGTTATCATTGGCACTACAAAATAGTGGGTATATACCAAGTTCTGCCTGACTGGCCCGGTTATCATTGGCACTAACAGTGGATATATACCAAGTTCTGCCTGACTGGCCAGGTTATCATTGGCACTAACAGTGGATATATACCAAGTTCTGCCTGACTGGCCAGGTTATCATTGGCACTAACAGTGGATATATACCAAGTTCTGCCTGACTGGCCCGGTTATCATTGGCACTAACAGTGGATATATACCAAGTTCTGCCTGACTGGCCCGGTTATCATTGGCACTAACAGTGGATATATACCAAGTTCTGCCTGACTGGCCCGGTTATCATTGGCACTAACAGTGGATATATACCAAGTTCTGCCTGACTGGCCAGGTTATCATTGGCACTAACAGTGGATATTTACCAAGTTCTGCCTGACTGGCCCGGTTATCATAGGCACTAACAGTGGATATATACCAAGTTCTGCCTGACTGGCCCGGTTATCATTGGCACTAACAGTGGATATATACCAAGTTCTGCCTGACTGGCCCGGTTATCATAGGCACTAACAGTGGATATATACCAAGTTCTGCCTGACTGGCCCGGTTATCATTGGCACTAACAGTGGATATATACCAAGTTCTGCCTGACTGGCCCGGTTATCATAGGCACTAACAGTGGATATTTACCAAGTTCTGCCTGACTGGCCCGGTTATCATTGGCACTAACAGTGGATATATACCAAGTTCTGCCTGACTGGCCCGGTTATCATTGGCACTAACAGTGGATATATACCAAGTTCTGCCTGACTGGCCCGGTTATCATAGGCACTAACAGTGGATATATACCAAGTTCTGCCTGACTGGCCCGGTTATCATTGGCACTAACAGTGGATATATACCAAGTTCTGCCTGACTGGCCTGGTTATCATTGGAACTACAAAACAGTGGGTATATACCAAGTTCTGCCTGACTAGCCCGGTTATCATAGGCACTAACAGTGGATATATACCAAGTTCTGCCTGACTGGCCCGGTTATCATAGGCACTAACAGTGGATATATACCAAGTTCTGCCTTACTGGCCCGGTTATCATAGGCACTAACAGTGGATATATACCAAGTTCTGCCTCACTGGCCAGGTTATCATTGGCACTAACAGTGGATATTTACCAAGTTCTGCCTGACTGGCCCGGTTATCATAGGCACTAACAGTGGATATATACCAAGTTCTGCCTGACTGGCTCGGTTATCATTGGCACTAACAGTGGATATATACCAAGTTCTGCCTGACTGGCCCGGTTATCAATGGCACTAACAGTGGATATATACCAAGTTCTGCCTGACTGGCCCGGTTATCATTGGCACTAACAGTGGATATATACCAAGTTCTGCCTGACTGGCCCGGTTATCATTGGCACTAACAGTGGATATATACCAAGTTCTGCCTGACTGGCCCGGTTATCATTGGCACTAACAGTGGATATATACCAAGTTCTGCCTGACTGGCCCGGTTATCATAGGCACTAACAGTGGATATATACCAAGTTCTGCCTGACTGGCCCGGTTATCATAGGCACTAACAGTGGATATATACCAAGTTCTGCCTGACTGGCCCGGTTATCATTGGCACTAACTGTGGATATATACCAAGTTCTGCCTGACTGGCCCGGTTATCA
Organism: Haliotis rufescens; assembly: GCF_023055435.1. Classification (NCBI taxonomy): domain Eukaryota; kingdom Metazoa; phylum Mollusca; class Gastropoda; order Lepetellida; family Haliotidae; genus Haliotis; species Haliotis rufescens. The sequence continues at coordinate 33,499,043 of NW_025963846.1, forward strand.
TTGGAACTACAAAACAGTGGGTATATACCAAGTTCTGCCTGACTGGCCCGGTTATCATAGGCACTAACAGTGGATATATACCAAGTTCTGCCTGACTGGCCCGGTTATCATAGGCACTAACAGTGGATATATACCAAGTTCTGCCTGACTGGCCAGGTTATCATTGGCACTAACAGTGCATATATACCAAGTTCTGCCTGACTGGCCCGGTTATCATTGGCACTAACAGTGGATATATACCAAGTTCTGCCTGACTGGCCCGGTTATCATAGGCACTAACAGTGGATATATACCAAGTTCTGCCTGACTGGCCCGGTTATCATAGGCACTAACAGTGGATATATACCAAGTTCTGCCTGACTGGCCCGGTTATCATTGGCACTAACAGTGGATATATACCAAGTTCTGTCTGACTGGCCCGGTTATCATAGGCACTAACAGTGGATATATACCAAGTTCTGCCTGACTGGCCCGGTTATCATAGGCACTAACAGTGGATATTTACCAAGTTCTGCCTGACTGGCCCGGTTATCATAGGCACTAACAGTGGATATATACCAAGTTCTGCCTGACTGGCCCGGTTATCATAGGCACTAACAGTGGATATATACCAAGTTCTGCCTGACTGGCCCGGTTATCATTGGCACTAACAGTGGATATATACCAAGTTCTGCCTGACTGGCCCAGTTATCAATGGCACTAACAGTGGATATATACCAAGTTCTGCCTGACTGGCCCGGTTATCATTGGCACTAACAGTGGATATATACCAAGTTCTGCCTGACTGGCCCGGTTATCATTGGCACTAACAGTGGATATATACCAAGTTCTGCCTGACTGGCCCGGTTATCATTGGCACTAACAGTGGATATATACCAAGTTCTGCCTGACTGGCCCAGTTATCATAGGCACTAACAGTGGATATATACCAAGTTCTGCCTGACTGGCCCGGTTATCATTGGCACTAACAGTGGATATATACCAAGTTCTGTCTGACTGGCCCGGTAATCATAGGCACTAACAGTGGATATATACCAAGTTCTGCCTGACTGGCCCGGTTATCATTGGCACTAACAGTGGATATATACCAAGTTCTGTCTGACTGGCCCGGTTATCATTGGCACTAACTGTGGATATATACCAAGTTCTGCCTGACTGGCCCGGTTATCATTGGAACTACAAAACAGTGGGGATATACCAAGTTCTGCCTGACTGGCCCGGTTATCATAGGCACTAACAGTGGATATATACCAAGTTCTGTCTGACTGGCCCGGTTATCATAGGCACTTACAGTTGATATATACTAAGTTCTGCCTGACTGGCCCGGTTATCATTGGCACTAACAGTGGATATATACCAAGTTCTGCCTGACTGGCCCGGTTATCATTGGCACTACAAAACAGTGGGTATATACCAAGTTCTGCCTGACTGGCCCGGTTATCATTGGCACTAACAGTGGATATATACCAAGTTCTGCCTGACTGGCCCGGTTATCATAGGCACTAACAGTGGATATATACCAAGTTCTGCCTCACTGGCCCGGTTATCATAGGCACTAACAGTGGATATATACCAAGTTCTGCCTGACTGGCCCGGTTATCATTGGCACTAACAGTGGATATATACCAAGTTCTGCCTGACTGGCCCGGTTATCATTGGCACTAACAGTGGATATATACCAAGTTCTGCCTCACTGGCCAGGTTAACATAGGCACTAACAGTGCATATATACCAAGTTCTGCCTGACTGGCCCGGTTATCATTGGCACTAACAGTGGATATATACCAAGTTCTGCCTGACTGGCCCGGTTATCATAGGCACTAACAGTGGATATATACCAAGTTCTGCCTGACTGGCCCGGTTATCATAGGCACTAACAGTGGATATATACCAAGTTCTGCCTGACTGGCCCGGTTATCATTGGCACTAACAGTGGATATATACCAAGTTCTGTCTGACTGGCCCAGTTATCATAGGCACTAACAGTGGATATATACCAAGTTCTGCCTGACTGGCCCGGTTATCATAGGCACTAACAGTGGATATTTACCAAGTTCTGCCTGACTGGCCCGGTTATCATAGGCACTAACAGTGGATATATACCAAGTTCTGCCTGACTGGCCCGGTTATCATAGGCACTAACAGTGGATATATACCAAGTTCTGCCTGACTGGCCCGGTTATCATTGGCACTAACAGTGGATATATACCAAGTTCTGCCTGACTGGCCCAGTTATCAATGGCACTAACAGTGGATATATACCAAGTTCTGCCTGACTGGCCCGGTTATCATTGGCACTAACAGTGGATATATACCAAGTTCTGCCTGACTGGCCCGGTTATCATTGGCACTAACAGTGGATATATACCAAGTTCTGCCTGACTGGCCCGGTTATCATTGGCACTAACAGTGGATATATACCAAGTTCTGCCTGACTGGCCCAGTTATCATAGGCACTAACAGTGGATATATACCAAGTTCTGTCTGACTGGCCCGGTTATCATAGGCACTTACAGTTGATATATACTAAGTTCTGCCTGACTGGCCCGGTTATCATTGGCACTAACAGTGGATATATACCAAGTTCTGCCTGACTGGCCCGGTTATCATTGGCACTACAAAACAGTGGGTATATACCAAGTTCTGCCTGACTGGCCCGGTTATCATTGGCACTAACAGTGGATATATACCAAGTTCTGCCTGACTGGCCCGGTTATCATAGGCACTAACAGTGGATATATACCAAGTTCTGCCTCACTGGCCCGGTTATCATAGGCACTAACAGTGGATATATACCAAGTTCTGCCTGACTGGCCCGGTTATCATTGGCACTAACAGTGGATATATACCAAGTTCTGCCTGACTGGCCCGGTTATCATTGGCACTAACAGTGGATATATACCAAGTTCTGTCTGACTGGCCCGGTTATCATAGGCACTAACAGTGGATATTTACCAAGTTCTGCCTGACTGGCCCGGTTATCATTGGCACTAACAGTGGATATATACCAAGTTCTGTCTGACTGGCCCGGTTATCATTGGCACTAACTGTGGATATATACCAAGTTCTGCCTGACTGGCCCGGTTATCATTGGAACTACAAAACAGTGGGTATATACCAAGTTCTGCCTGACTGGCCCGGTTATCATAGGCACTAACAGTGGATATATACCAAGTTCTGCCTGACTGGCCCGGTTATCATTGGCACTAACAGTGGATATATACCAAGTTCTGCCTGACTGGCCCGGTTATCATAGGCACTAACAGTGGATATATACCAAGTTCTGCCTGACTGGCCCGGTTATCATAGGCACTAACAGTGGATATATACCAAGTTCTGCCTGACTGGCCCGGTTATCATTGGCACTAACAGTGGATATATACCAAGTTCTGCCTGACTGGCCCGGTTATCATAGGCACTAACAGTGGATATATACCAAGTTCTGCCTGACTGGCCCGGTTATCATTGGCACTAACAGTGGATATATACCAACTTCTGCCTGACTGGCCCGGTTATCATTGGCACTAACAGTGGATATATACCAAGTTCTGCCTGACTGGCCAGGTTATCATTGGCACTAACAGTGGATATATACCAAGTTCTGCCTGACTGGCCCGGTTATCATTGGCACTAACAGTGGATATATACCAAGTTCCCCCTGACTGGCCCGGTTATCATAGGCACTAACAGTGGATATTTACCAAGTTCTGCCTGACTGGCCCGGTTATCATTGGCACTAACAGTGGATATATACCAAGTTCTGCCTGACTGGCCCGGTTATCATAGGCACTAACAGTGGATATATACCAAGTTCTGCCTGACTGGCCCGGTTATCATAGGCACTAACAGTGGATATATACCAAGTTCTGCCTGACTGGCCCGGTTATCATTGGCACTAACTGTGGATATATACCAAGTTCTGCCTGACTGGCCCGGTTATCATTGGAACTACAAAACAGTGGGTATATACCAAGTTCTGCCTGACTGGCCCGGTTATCATAGGCACTAACAGTGGATATATACCAAGTTCTGCCTGACTGGCCCGGTTATCATAGGCACTAACAGTGGATATATACCAAGTTCTGCCTGACTGGCCAGGTTATCATTGGCACTAACAGTGCATATATACCAAGTTCTGCCTGACTGGCCCGGTTATCATTGGCACTAACAGTGGATATATACCAAGTTCTGCCTGACTGGCCCGGTTATCATAGGCACTAACAGTGGATATATACCAAGTTCTGCCTGACTGGCCCGGTTATCATAGGCACTAACAGTGGATATATACCAAGTTCTGCCTGACTGGCCCGGTTATCATTGGCACTAACAGTGGATATATACCAAGTTCTGTCTGACTGGCCCGGTTATCATAGGCACTAACAGTGGATATATACCAAGTTCTGCCTGACTGGCCCGGTTATCATAGGCACTAACAGTGGATATTTACCAAGTTCTGCCTGACTGGCCCGGTTATCATAGGCACTAACAGTGGATATATACCAAGTTCTGCCTGACTGGCCCGGTTATCATAGGCACTAACAGTGGATATATACCAAGTTCTGCCTGACTGGCCCGGTTATCATTGGCACTAACAGTGGATATATACCAAGTTCTGCCTGACTGGCCCAGTTATCAATGGCACTAACAGTGGATATATACCAAGTTCTGCCTGACTGGCCCGGTTATCATTGGCACTAACAGTGGATATATACCAAGTTCTGCCTGACTGGCCCGGTTATCATTGGCACTAACAGTGGATATATACCAAGTTCTGCCTGACTGGCCCGGTTATCATTGGCACTAACAGTGGATATATACCAAGTTCTGCCTGACTGGCCCAGTTATCATAGGCACTAACAGTGGATATATACCAAGTTCTGTCTGACTGGCCCGGTTATCATAGGCACTTACAGTTGATATATACTAAGTTCTGCCTGACTGGCCCGGTTATCATTGGCACTAACAGTGGATATATACCAAGTTCTGCCTGACTGGCCCGGTTATCATTGGCACTACAAAACAGTGGGTATATACCAAGTTCTGCCTGACTGGCCCGGTTATCATTGGCACTAACAGTGGATATATACCAAGTTCTGCCTGACTGGCCCGGTTATCATAGGCACTAACAGTGGATATATACCAAGTTCTGCCTCACTGGCCCGGTTATCATAGGCACTAACAGTGGATATATACCAAGTTCTGCCTGACTGGCCCGGTTATCATTGGCACTAACAGTGGATATATACCAAGTTCTGCCTGACTGGCCCGGTTATCATTGGCACTAACAGTGGATATATACCAAGTTCTGTCTGACTGGCCCGGTTATCATAGGCACTAACAGTGGATATTTACCAAGTTCTGCCTGACTGGCCCGGTTATCATTGGCACTAACAGTGGATATATACCAAGTTCTGTCTGACTGGCCCGGTTATCATTGGCACTAACAGTGGATATATACCAAGTTCTGCCTGACTGGCCCGGTTATCATTGGAACTACAAAACAGTGGGTATATACCAAGTTCTGCCTGACTGGCCCGGTTATCATAGGCACTAACAGTGGATATATACCAAGTTCTGCCTGACTGGCCCGGTTATCATTGGCACTAACAGTGGATATATACCAAGTTCTGCCTGACTGGCCCGGTTATCATAGGCACTAACAGTGGATATATACCAAGTTCTGCCTGACTGGCCCGGTTATCATTGGCACTAACAGTGGATATATACCAAGTTCTGCCTGACTGGCCCGGTTATCATTGGCACTAACAGTGGATATATACCAAGTTCTGCCTGACTGGCCCGGTTATCATAGGCACTAACAGTGGATATATACCAAGTTCTGCCTGACTGGCCCGGTTATCATAGGCACTAACAGTGGATATATACCAAGTTCTGCCTGACTGGCCCGGTTATCATTGGCACTAACAGTGGATATATACCAAGTTCTGCCTGACTGGCCTGGTTATCATTGGCACTACAAAACAGTGGGTATATACCAAGTTCTGCCTGACTGGCCCGGTTATCATTGGCACTAACAGTGGATATATACCAAGTTCTGCCTGACTGGCCCGGTTATCATAGGGACTAACAGTGGATATATACCAAGTTCTGCCTCACTGGCCAGGTTATCATAGGCACTAACAGTGGATATATACCAACTTCTGCCTGTCTGGCCCGGTTATCATTGGCACTAACAGTGGATATATACCAAGTTCTGCCTGACTGGCCCGGTTATCATTGGCACTAACAGTGGATATATACCAAGTTCTGCCTGACTGGCCCGGTTATCATAGGCACTAACAGTGGATATATACCAGTTCTGCCTCACTGGCCAGGTTATCATAGGCACTAACAGTGGATATATACCAAGTTCTGCCTGACTGGCCCGGTTATCATTGGCACTAACAGTGGATATATACCAACTTCTGCCTGACTGGCCAGGTTATCATTGGCACTAACAGTGGATATATACCAAGTTCTGCCTGACTGGCCCGGTTATCATTGGCACTAACAGTGGATATATACCAAGTTCTGTCTGACTGGCCCGGTTATCATAGGCACTAACAGTGGATATTTACCAAGTTCTGCCTGACTGGCCCGGTTATCATTGGCACTAACAGTGGATATATACCAAGTTCTGTCTGACTGGCCCGGTTATCATTGGCACTAACTGTGGATATATACCAAGTTCTGCCTGACTGGCCCGGTTATCATTGGAACTACAAAACAGTGGGTATATACCAAGTTCTGCCTGACTGGCCCGGTTATCATAGGCACTAACAGTGGATATATACCAAGTTCTGCCTGACTGGCCCGGTTATCATTGGCACTAACAGTGGATATATACCAAGTTCTGCCTGACTGGCCAGGTTATCATTGGCACTAACAGTGGATATATACCAAGTTCTGCCTGACTGGCCCGGTTATCATAGGCACTAACAGTGGATATATACCAAGTTCTGCCTGACTGGCCCGGTTATCATAGGCACTAACAGTGGATATATACCAAGTTCTGCCTGACTGGCCCGGTTATCATTGGCACTACAAAACAGTGGGTATATACCAAGTTCTGCCTGACTGGCCCGGTTATCATTGGCACTAACAGTGGATATATACCAAGTTCTGCCTGACTGGCCCGGTTATCATTGGCACTACAAAACAGTGGGTATATACCAAGTTCTGCCTGACTGGCCCGGTTATCATTGGCACTAACAGTGGATATATACCAAGTTCTGCCTGACTGGCCCGGTTATCATAGGCACTAACAGTGGATATATACCAAGTTCTGCCTCACTGGCCAGGTTAACATAGGCACTAACAGTGGATATATACCAACTTCTGCCTGACTGGCCCGGTTATCATTGGCACTAACAGTGAATATATACCAAGTTCTGCCTGACTGGCCCGGTTATCATTGGCACTAACAGTGGATATATACCAAGTTCTGCCTGACTGGCCTATTTATGTGTTTTCTTGCCTACTCCTATCAATGATTTACAAAACTAAAGCTTTAGTCTTTCTGCAAGAAGTTTATTCAATATGTTTTAACGTAACAAAATCTACACCTAAAAATTCACAATTGTATTACATTATTGGTTCTTTAAAGGTTTTAACAATATGATTGCTAACTTTACCGGGATATCATCATGAAAAACTTCTTCTTTTTCTGTGGGAAGCACCTGTGGCTTTCCTAGTGAGTGACTGTATACGACTTTGTAACTTTCCATTTTTATGAAGTTGTGTGCACAGATATGTATATCTGCCCGCTGTGGTATTGGTTTTCCTTGTGCTGACCATTTAAAGACATTGATGCTTTTATTGTGCTACATTTATAACAACCAACTTGTACTTTGCACAAATTCTCTCCTCCCATAGCTGACATTTCCTTCCTCTGCATATGACATTAAATGGCGGGGAACAATTGATGCACGGCAGCAATCTCTATTTGTCTTAACTTGGTCCAGTTTCGTCAGGTAGACAATAACTACGGTGTCCCATGGCAACCACCGGACAGGTAGGGGCGATAACGCACGGAATCTCACCGAGACAAGGATCCGCACAGCGCAATATTGATAATCAGCTGCTGGTCGATCGTGGAGCGGTGGATGAACATAGCGATATCATTTCATAGCCACATCATATGTTCAATACATTTTAATCAAATCAACGTTTTCTTTTTTAAATATATACAATTGATTGATTTGATAACAACATTGTCGTTATAAACCACACTGACGAAAAGCGGCAAAACCTTTTCCATATTCATGAGAAATATCTGCCAAACACACAGTCGATTGTACAATTCCGACCATATCATGATCATGATCATGTGTTCATGAATCCCCATCAAATACTGATGATACCAGGTGTTCGCGAAAAGGTCAACGTATCCTTCTCCACCGGGTGCACCCATCACAAACACATGCAAAGGCAAGGCAATTCTTCACCTGAACCACGTGACCATACGGTACAAATCAACAAGGGAATTGCATCGGACATACGTTTTGTGATGCGTCAAATGACGTATGACGCTCTGAAATCTTAATACATTAGAAAGAGCATGACCGATTGTATCTCAAAAGTTATGAAATGTAGACACCGAAGGTTGAACTGCTGGTATATTTCTCGACATAAAGGGAAAGTTGACTGGTGGAAAGTTGACTGGTGGAAAGTTGACTGGTGGAAAGTTGACTGGTGGACAGTTGACTGGTGGAAAGTTGAAGTCACCCCTCTTGTTATTCAGTCTTGTGGAGAGTATTTTGTCACTGAATCTTAATGCACAGATCTAAATATGAACCTGATCACCGGCATCACTGGACTCCTATATTTCTTGTTCGGATGGATCAGTTGAAGGGGATGGGCTATTTGAAGGGCATTGAAAGATATCAGATCATCGATATACCTGAAGCTTAAGTTAAATGTCTTGGCCATATTACATTGTTTGACTTTGCCAATCCGAGCAGAAATGCTGAGTTAAATGCAGATCAGCAAGAACTGGTGCCCATGGGGATGCCTTCTTTTTGCCTAAATGTCTTACCATGTGTCTTACATAGATGTTATCAATGAGGAAGTCCAGTATTTCACATGTTGTTTTCTCAGTAAACGTTAGATGCAATTTGCTTTCATTTTTGACAAATTGACCTGAACCCCTGAATATAGATATGTAACTATATCTATGGTCGCCACGTTTAGTGACAAAATTAATGCACCATGGATCAAGGAATGAAGATAGTGGTGTAACAAAGTTAAAAAAACTCAAATGTTTTTAAGAGTTATAGTTGGTTCTGTTCTGAAATTGTAAAACGTCGAGGATATCCTTTGACTTTTTCAGAATCAATACACCATTAATTCCGCTTGTCTTAAATACTTTCTGTGAATACGAAGAAGTTCTTCATTGATTGTATTAAGGCTTATGGTTAGTCTTTGAGGCAGGCATTCAATGGAACATTCAATGGACTCCGCAATATCTCCCTCTTTATATGGGAAGTTCTCGAGCTTTGGAATCCAGTACAAGAGAGGAATCCTCAGGTTTTAGGGTCGTCAAAAGTTGCTAGTTATGAGGCCTGGTTCTGGCGGATTCCTTCCTCTGTTAACACACTTGCCTTATACAGTGGGAATTGAAACAGTTTTTGTATTTCAAGGCAGTTTTACCAAGTTTGAATTTACCGGGTTTGGGTTTGTGCCAGACTTTTCACCAAGTTTCAATTTCTCGGTTTTGGTTTGTGCTGTTTAGAATTTTGGTCACTATTTTGGAAACCACGTTTTGTTTGGAAGTTGATAGCTGCGGTTATCGACAAACTTTGACTTTTGTGGGGATTTGAGGCACCAAAATGTTGTGAGTATGAACGGAGAGTGCTTTGTTTGTAGCCAATACATATTATTCTGCAGTTTACATGTTGTAGAAAGGTACATTTTGTATATTTTATCGGCGAAAGATTTCGATCGTTGTAAAAACATCCGGAAAATCCAACAATAATATCTATATTATGTAAACAATGCATGCTTTGTGCATTATGGTGTAACAATATGTTTTGTTTTCATGCTATTTTCACATTCATGTATTATTTCTCTTGTAGATTAATTTAATTTGGTTTGAACTTTATACTTATTAGGCTTTATTTCATTACAGCTTGTACCAGTCAAAGTACCAGTCTCAGTCATTCAGTAAAAGTCAACTTTGTAAACCAGTGAACAATATCACAGTCTGTCAGTCAAGTTTGTACAGTCAAGACAGTCGGTCAACCACAATATGTTGTCAATGTTGAATTGGTCAGCCAAACTGTTTGAACCCTGATTTGGAGTAATGTGACAATTGTGACATTTGTCCTTCTGTCTGCAGTCAGTTAGAATTGTGTCATGGTTCGAAAAATGTGTTTAAAAGCTGAGGTTGTTGAATGACTGCGTACAGAAATATTGCCTTAAATTTAATTCCCTACAACAGTAACAATTATTCACTCTCATTAAAATCAGATCTTAGTTCTCGCTATCGCTGAAACAAAGATCTGAAGACATCCCATTACGGGTCACGTCAGACCGACCTTGCGCGAACTTTGACCGACCAATGGAATGACCAATCAGAAGGCAGCTTTCTCGTGCTTTACGGCACGAATTTCAAATTGGCGACTACGCTTCGAAACATATTTTGACACATTCTCGATTACTAATTTGAAACCTGTACAACGAAACATTCTGGAATGACTAATAGATTGTCTAGATTGTAAGGATTCAGTCGTTAAGCCCGTAACTATCGTTCGGAATACCCCATGTTAAAGTTTTCGAGATTGCATGATTAGAAATCACATTCCGACTGTCACTTTCGTAATCTGGTAAGCGACGCACTGATTGGTCGGATGAAAGGTCGTTCTGACGTGACCCCCAATGGGATGTCTTCAGATCTTTGTTTAGCGGTAGCGAGAACTAAGATCTGATTTTAATGAGATTGAACAATTATTCGTCTTGGAAAATGAAGATGGAATAACAACGTACAAGAATGACCTGTAACAAATTACACATAATTTGATGGTAATTGGCATTGATGCAATGAATACAATGTTATAATTTCTTTACCCAAAATTAACATCCGATGTCTTGCTTCATTCATATGAATACATACTGTAATATTTGGCATCGTTTTGTCGCGTGTAAAATTTCCCTCTCTCTATGTCGCTGTCAATCCTGTTCAAACCACATGAATAAACCAAACTTTGCTAATTAGTTCATTTCAGGATCAGTGCTTTCAACTATCAACGGTACGTTTAAAGGTCAACCATCAATTCCAGCACTCCTTGCTTGATGTATTCATCACAAGTTTTATGTTAAAATGCTGATGCGTTCACTCTCCTCCGCCCTTCAAAAAACTTAACGGTAACGTGAGAATCTGTATACCACATCATCAATAAAACAGCCCGTGAAAAGAAGAGCTGTCACGAAGCACTTACAACAACCACGAAAAGCTAAAAGCTGTGTGTAAACATACACAGTAGGGAATCATGAAACAAACATAAGTGTTGACGACAAACATTCAGTTCAACAATGTTCATACCAAGTATTAGAACAAACATAAGTGTTGACGACAAACATTCAATTCAACAATGTACATACCAAGTATTAGAACAAACATAAGTGTTGACGACAAACATTCAATTCAACAATGTACATACCAAGTATTAGAACAAACATAAGTGTTGACGACAAACATTCAATTCAACAATGTACATACCAAGAATTAGAACAAACATAAGTGTTGACGACAAACATTCAATTCAACAATGTACATACCAAGTATTAGAACAAACATAAGTGTTGAAGATAAACATTCAGTTCAACAATGTACATACCAAGTATTAGAACAAACATAAGTGTTGACGACAAACATTCAGTTCAACAATGTACATACCAAGTATTAGAACAAACATAAGTGTTGACGACAAACATTCAATTCAACAATGTTCATACCAAGTATTAGAACAAACATAAGTGTTGACGACAAACATTCAGTTCAACAATGTACATACCAAGTATTAGAACAAACATAAGTGTTGACGACAAACATTCAATTCAACAATGTTCATACCAAGTATTAGAACAAACATAAGTGTTGACGACAAACATTCAGTTCAACAATGTTCATACCAAGTATTAGAACAAACATAAGTGTTGACGACAAACATTCAATTCAACAATGTACATACCAAGTATTAGAACAAACATAAGTGTTGACGACAAACATTCAATTCAACAATGATCCCATCTGGAAAGCTTAACCATAAAGCACATCCCACAACTTGCACGTGCCCCACGCTGTAGCGCTACACACACACACACACACACGTCATTCCTGATTTGGAAACTTTCAAAGAAGGCTGATTTATCTCTGTGAACCATTGTGTCTGTCAGTCTCGTTGATTCTGCTTATCACACAATTGTGATTTGCTTCATTTCATTTATTGTTTGTGTATGAACAAGCGATGTGACGTCTGCAACGCGCGGGGGCTCTACAGGTTGTTGGCAACATCCTAGCACCCAGTATGAATGTCACGAACAATCCCAGACCTCCCAGGCCTGGGACATGATAGCGAGACGTGTGCTCAGTTCTTAATGTTGCCATAACACAACAAGAAAATAGTGAATCAGTATCACAACTGAAAAGAAATAAAGCATCAAGTGAAGACTTTGTAGAAAACGAATATATAATTGACTCAATAGATATATTTCTCCCATTTTTTAGAGAAACTATTGAATGTCGTACTTGACACAGGTGAAGTTCCCGATTCATGGTTAATTCGGGTCATTAAACCTATCTATAAGGGTGAAGGTGACTCGTGTGATCCCAGTTCGTATAGACCCATTACAATTTTGAGCTGTCTGGGAAAACTTTTTACAAGTATACTTAACTGTAGATTATCCAGATTTTTAAACATTAAATCGAATGCTTTAAGTACGCAGTCAAGTGGTAAATCATTGTTTCTTGCCATTTTCAATAACAAAAACATACATTTCTTAGCTTGTGTGGCCAGAACACTTATACCAAATGTCAATTTTCTATTTTTGTGAAAGTTAAAACCTAGATATTTATAATTATCAACTATTTCAATTTCTTCTTTGCCATAGTAAAATGATAGCTTATTTACTCTACACTTACCACTTCCAAAAATAACAATTTTAGTTTTATCACTTTTTACAGTTAGTTTCCATTTCTTACAATATACATGAAAACAATCCAGGGACCTCTGCAGGGCTGACGCTGAAGTAGCAAATAGCACTGTATCGTCTGCATATAACAGAACAAGTAGTTGTAGACAAACGAAATGCAAATCATGTTTGCTGGATATATCAACACCATTACAATCGCATTTTTTGAGCCAGGATTCTAAATCATTTATAAAGATAGAAAACAATAACGGAGAACAATTTTCTCCCTGTCGGACCCCCGAAAAACTTGGGAAAAACGCAGATTTTTCATGATTAAACTCGATACAGGATTTTATATTGGAATACATATTTTGTACTAATGTAAAGAATTTTCCTTGGTACATGTTAAACTAGATATACTTGAAAATATACATACCAAGTTTTTAAAATTAGCCTCTGGTCTCAGAATGTCCACACCGAATTATTTCTTATATGGTGAATTTGGAAGATTTCCTATCAGCATCCATGTTTCTAAAATAATTATTAGTTATTGGTATAAACTCAACACGCCCCTGTCTCACCTCAAGTTATCCTCAGTACTGTACAACTTCATGTCTTTAGATAGTGTGTTAAATAAATCATTCTTATTCTTGGCTTAAGTTTGTTGAAAATACCCTTAACTCATGTGGGCTAAGTAATGTTTATATGTTCCCAGGTAATTTTAACAGAACATGGCTGCTTAATAAAGTAGAAACTACACTAAAAGATCACTTTTACCAAGTGTGGAGGAATGCAATAGAAGTAAGTCCCAAGGGACAATATTATAAACACATTAAGACCCTACCATCACTTGATTCCTTTATCTTATTGCCCAAATATATTTACTACCCAATTTTAAAATTTACAACATCCAATCATTGTTTACCTATTGAGACAGGGCGTTGGAATAATACTCCAAGGGAATTTAGAACTTGTAAATTGTGTGACTCTCCGACAATTGCAGACGAGTTTCATTATATATTTCGTTATCCTGCTTTTGATGAAAATAGAAAAAGATTTATTTCAACAAAACTAACCAAATTTTCAAATATGGTATCTAATAGACGGTTGTTTACATCATCAGATTTCACTGTTTTAAGAAACTTTATAAATTTATAAATGTTATCTTCTCTGTAATATCAAAACTTAGTTAATAGACATGCTTATTATATCTACAACCGTTTACCTACAATATTTTGTTTTAGTCCGCCGCCATTTTGACTGCTTGTATATGATGATTGACATGTAAAATGTACTCTTATACCACCATGCGTGGTTCTCTGGAGAATAAAGTGAAGTGACAGTTACGTGCGTCAACGTCATGCCGCCGACTAATACCACCATGCGTGGTTCTCTGGAGAATAAAGTGAAGTGACAGTTACGTGCGTCAACGTCAGGCCGCCGACTAATACCACCATGCGTGGTTCTCTGGAGAATAAAGTGAAGTGACTGCTTGTATATGATGATTGACATGTAAAATGTACTCTAATACCACCATGCGTGGTTCTCTGGAGAATAAAGTGAAGTGACAGTTACGTGGGTCAACGTCAGGCCGCCGACTAATACCACCATGCGTGGTTCTCTGGAGAATAAAGTGAAGTGACTGCTTGTATATGATGATTGACGTGTAAAATGTACTCCAATACCACCATGCGTGGTTCTCTGGAGAATAAAGTGAAGTGAAGTGACTGCTTGTATATGATGATTGGCATGTAAAATGTACTCCAATACCACCATGCGTGGTTCTCTGGAGAATAAAGTGAAGTGAAGTGACTGCTTGTATGTGATGATTGACATGTAAAATGAACTCTAATACCACCATGCGTGGTTCTCTGGAGAATAGAGTGAAGTGAAGTGACTGCTTGTATGTGATGATTGACATGTAAAATGTACTCTAATACCACCATGCGTGGTTCTCTGGAGAATAAAGTGAAGTGACAGTTACGTGCGTCAACGTCATGCCGCCGACTAATACCACCATGCGTGGTTCTCTGGAGAATAAAGTGAAGTGACAGTTAAGTGCGTCAACGTCAGGCCGCCGACTAATACCACCATGCGTGGTTCTCTGGAGAATAAAGTGAAGTGAAGTGACTGCTTGTATATAATGATTGACATGTTAAATGTACTCTAATACCACCATGCGTGGTTCTCTGGAGAATAAAGTGAAATGACAGTTACGTGCGTCAACGTCATGCCGCTGACTAATACCACCATGCGTGGTTCTCTGGAGAATAAAGTGAAGTGAAGTGACTGCTTGTATGTGATGATTGACATGTAAAATGAACTCTAATACCACCATGCGTGGTTCTCTGGAGAATAAAGTGAAGTGACTGCTTGTATGTGATGATTGACATGTAAAATGTACTCTAATACCACCATGCGTGGTTCTCTGGAGAATAAAGTGAAGTGACAGTTACGTGCGTCAACGTCAGGCCGCCGACTAATACCACCATGCGTGGTTCTCTGGAGAATGAAGTGAAGTGACAGTTACGTGCGTCAACGTCATGCCGCCGACTAATACCACCATGCGTGGTTCTCTGGAGAATAAAGTGAAGTGACAGTTACGTGCGTCAACGTCAGGCCGCCGACTAATACCACCATGCGTGGTTCTCTGGAGAATAAAGTGTAGTGACTGCTTGTATGTGATGACTGACATGTAAAATGTACTCTAATACCACCATGCGTGGTTCTCTGGAGAATAAAGTGAAGTGACAGTTACGTGCGTCAACGTCAGGCCGCCGACTAATACCACCATGCGTGGTTCTCTGGAGAATAAAGTGAAGTGACAGTTACGTGCGTCAACGTCAGGCCGCCGACTAATACCACCATGCGTGGTTCTCTGGAGAATAAAGTGAAGTGACAGGTACGTGCGTCAACGTCAGGCCGCCGACTAATACCACCATGCGTGATTCTCTGGAGAATAAAGTGAAGTGACAGTTACGTGCGTCAACGTCAGGCCGCCGACTAATACCACCATGCGTGGTTCTCTGGAGAATAAAGTGAAGTGACAGTTACGTGCGTCAACGTCAGGCCGCCGACTAATACCGCCATGCGTGGTTCTCTGGAGAATAAAGTGAAGTGACTGCTTGTATATAATGATTGACATGTAAAATGTACTCTAATACCACCATGCGTGGTTCTCTGGAGAATAAAGTGAAGTGACAGTTACGTGCGTCAACGTCAGGCCGCCGACTAATACCACCATGCGTGGTTCTCTGGAGAATAAAGTGAAGTGAATTGACTGCTTGTATATAATGATTGACATGTAAAATGTACTCTAATACCACCATGCGTGGTTCTCTGGAGAATAAAGTGAAGTGACAGTTACGTGCGTCAACGTCAGGCCGCCGACTAATACCACCATGCGTGGTTCTCTGGAGAATAAAGTGAAGTGACAGTTAAGTGCGTCAACGTCAGGCCGCCGACTAATACCACCATGCGTGGTTCTCCGGAGAATAAAGTGAAATGACAGGTACGTGCGTCAACGTCATGCCGCCGACTAATACCACCATGCGTGGTTCTCTGGAGAATAAAGTGAAGTGACTGCTTGTATATAATGATTGACATGTAAAATGTACTCTAATACCACCATGCGTGGTTCTCTGGAGAATAAAGTGAAGTGACAGTTACGTGCGTCAACGTCAGGCCGCCGACTAATACCACCATGCGTGGTTCTCTGGAGAATAAAGTGAAGTGAAGTGACTGCTTGTATATAATGATTGACATGTAAAATGTACTCTAATACCACCATGCGTGGTTCTCTGGAGAATAAAGTGAAGTGACAGTTACGTGCGTCAACGTCAGGCCGCCGACTAATACCACCATGCGTGGTTCTCTGGAGAATAAAGTGAAGTGAAGTGACTGCTTGTATGTGATGATTGGAATGTAAAATGTACTTTAATACCACCATGCGTGATTCTCTGGAGAATAAAGTGAAGTGACAGTTAAGTGCGTCAACGTCAGGCCGCCGACTAATACCACCATGCGTGGTTCTCTGGAGAATAAAGTGAAGTGACAGTTAAGTGCGTCAACGTCAGGCCGCCGACTAATACCACCATGCGTGGTTCTCTGGAGAATAAAGTGAAGTGACAGTTACGTGCGTCAACGTCAGGCCGGCGACTAATACCACCATGCGTGGTTCTCTGGAGAATAAAGTGAAGTGACAGTTACGTGGGTCAACGTCAGGCCGCCGACTAATACCACCATGCGTGGTTCTCTGGAGAATAAAGTGAAGTGACAGTTACGTGCGTCAACGTCAGGCCGCCGACCACGCTGGCTGAACTTGGCCAGGCGCTGCAAGAGGAGCTGGACAGAATTAACACAAGGATTGACGTTCACTTTGTGTGTGAACATTGGAGTGTAAACCTCCATTGCATGAGGGCCAAGCCCCGCCCTTCATACCGCTCATACTCCAATGAACCTCCATAGCATGAGGGCCAAGCCCCGCCCTTCATACAGCTCATACTCCAATGAACCTCCATAGCATGAGGACCAAGCCCCGCCCTTCATACCGCTCATACTCCAATGAACCTCCATAGCATGAGGGCCAAGCCCCGCCCTTCATACCGCTCATACTCCAATGAACCTCCATAGCATGAGGGCCAAGCCCCGCCCTTCATACAGCTCATACTCCAATGAACCTCCATAGCATGAGGGCCAAGCCCCGCCCTTCATACCGCTCATACTCCAATGAACCTCCATAGCATGAGGACCAAGCCCCGCCCTTCATACAGCTCATACTCCAATGAACCTCCATAGCATGAGGGCCAAGCCCCGCCCTTCATACCGCTCATACTCCAATGAACCTCCATAGCATGAGGGCCAAGCCCCGCCCTTCATACAGCTCATACTCCAATGAACCTCCATAGCATGAGGACCAAGCCCCGCCCTTCATACCGCTCATACTCCAATGAACCTCCAAAGCATGAGGGCCAAGCCCCGCCCTTCATACCGCTCATACTCCAATGAACCTCCATAGCATGAGGGCCAAGCCCCGCCCTTCATACCGCTCATACTCCAATGAACCTCAATAGCATGAGGACCAAGCCCCGCCCTTCATACAGCTCATACTCCAATGAACCTCCATAGCATGAGGACCAAGCCCCGCCCTTCATACAGCTCATACTCCAATGAACCTCCATAGCATGAGGACCAAGCCCCGCCCTTCATACAGCTCATACTCCAATGAACCTCCATAGCATGAGGACCAAGCCCCGCCCTTCATACCGCTCATACTCCAATGAACCTCCATAGCATGAGGACCAAGCCCCGCCCTTCATACAGCTCATACTCCAATGAACCTCCATAGCATGAGGACCAAGCCCCGCCCTTCATACCGCTCATACTCCAATGAACCTCCATAGCATGAGGACCAAGCCCCGCCCTTCATACAGCTCATACTCCAATGAACCTCAATAGCATGAGGACCAAGCCCCGCCCTTCATACCGCTCATACTCCAATGAACCTCCATAGCATGAGGGCCAAGCCCCGCCCTTCATACAGCTCATACTCCAATGAAATTACAAAAAGTGAAAGTCGATTAACACGGAATAAAATAGTGTCACGTGTCGATTCCCAAATTGAAACAATATGTTTACCCAGAAATTTGTAAAAGACTTCAGGGAAAAACCAAGAAACAACAAACAAATGGTATACAATAAACACATGTATAAAAAAAATCACTAGGTTTACAAATCAATACAAGTTACTGCACAACAATTATAATGGCAATATACAAAATATTGGTAGTACAATATTCAAAATGTAATAGGATGACAGTGGTCAGTATCATATACACAAATACAGTGACGATAGCAACGGTCAGTGATAGTAGTATATTCATTCAGCGGCGACGGAGGTCAAACGTCCGAGAAGGCCAGGGCAGGGAATTTGGGGTGATGAGGGATCATCACACGAATGCTGGTCATGATGTGATAAAATATGCGAGATACGAGAGGCATGCTCTTGAAACAATGTAATACATTACAATCATTGTTTAACAACAAACAGAAACAATGTAAAACATAACAATCATTGTTTAACAACAAAATACACCGCCAAATAACAATAGTTCATCAAAAGGAGCGATTTTGCTCAAAGTGCTCTTCAGGAACATCTGTTGCAGTTTGGTTACATCAAATGGATTCAAATACTATAATCTTTAGATGAAAAATGTCTTTTAAGAAGTGCCCCAGTTAGTCGGGCCCAGCACGCCGTTATACATTCACATCAAATACAGATCGTCAAAAAGACCGAGACGAAAAACGTGATGGGAGATTTCCGAAGTTGTTCACGAGCTTGTGGCGATTACAAGTATTAATCATCATGGCCGATCATTTAAAGGTGATTACAATGATGTATCAAATATATACTTAAGTAAATGTATTGAAATTTCTTTGCTTTAGACTGCCACGTGTCAGTCTAGACATGTATCGAGTCGCAGTTGAACACTATGACTAAACCCGATTCATGCCGAAATTTTAAATTTAAGAATAAAGGGTCTAAATCAGAAACAATGCTTCATTTATTTATTCCTGCCAGGGATTTCTCAGGCTTTTTCACAGGAATGTGGAAGTAGTCCGTCAGTAGTTACGTCATGTCAAGAATATAGTCGCGTTAATGTCAGTTTCTCGGTCATGTGACGGACCTGTCGTTCAGTGGAAAAGCCTTATATAGTGTAAACTTCACATTAAACAAACATAAATAAGTGAATATTCAGTTATTAAAGACAGTAAGAATGAACATTGATGAGTTTTTGTCATGCCACGTCTTTTGTTACAATCATAAGAACTGAAACTTCACAGGACGTTCGAGTTCGTCACCAATGACCAACCATTTTGACATATTTAATGCCTTTACTCACAGCAACCATATTGACATATTTAATGCCTTTACTCACAGCAACCATATTGACATATTTAATGCCCTTACTAACAGCAACCATATTGACATATTTAATGCCTTTACTCACAGCAACCATA